>NC_030821.1:32368118-32671148 GCF_001704415.2 Capra hircus | reverse complement strand
CTGGTAAAGAAGGCATCATGTCAATAGGCAGATGAATATGCAAATTTAGAACTCAAAAATAAGTCCAGGGCAGAATATTCAAATCTAGGAGGACATTGCTAGGGTTCTCATAACATTTTTTTTTTTTTTTGAGTTCTGGTTACTCTAGAAATGTTTATCTTGAATTTTTAAGAAGCTGCACATTTATGGTTTGGGTACTTTTCTCTATGTGTGTTAATTTCAAAGAAATTTGGAATTAATAAAAGATATGCCTACCTGTAAAATTTAATTTTCCACAGTACACTAGATTTTTTACAAACTGAATAGAATGTGCATTATCCTTCCCTTATTATTTATCTTTAAAAAATTCTATTTATTTATTTATTATTTTTGACAGTGCTGGGTCTTCATTGCTGTGCAGGCTTTTCCCTAGTTGTGGTGAGCAGGGCTATGCTTAGCTGTGGTATGCGGGCTTCTTACCGTGGTGGCTTCTCTTGCTGTGGAGCACGGGCTGTAGGGCACAGGCTTCAGTAGATAACAGGACACGGGCTCAGTAGTGGCAGCTCCCGAGTTCTAGAGCACAGGCTCAATAATTGTGGTGCACGGGCTTAGTTGCTCAGAGGCATGTGGGATCTTCCCGGATTAGGGAATGAACTGTGTCTCCTGTGTTGGCAGGAGGATTCTTTACTACTGAGCCATCAGGGAAACCCTATCTTTCTATTATAAACATGCAGCTGATTGTCAATGATTTTGGCAGGAGAATGGAGAAATTTAGATCTAGATCTGAGTTTCTTAACCTCAGCACTATTGACATCTTTTGGTGAATAATTCTTTGTTGTAGGGAGCTTTACTGGGCATTGTAACAGTATTTTGGCCTCCATTCACAAGATGCCAGTCGTATCCTCCCATTTGTAGTAATCAAAAATACATCTAGATGTTGTCAAGGGGAGGGCTTCCCAGGTGGCCTAGTGGTAAAGAATCTGCTTGCCAGTTCTGAAGATGCAGGCTCAATCCCTGAGTATGACAGACAGATCCCCTGGAGGAGGAAATGGCAACTCATTCCAGGATTCTTGTCTGAAAAATCCCATGCACAAGAGAGCCTGGTGGTCCTTTTGGGTCCTCTGGCAGTTCATGGGTTCACAAAGAGTCTGACACAACTGAGTGACTGCACATGTATGCAGAACCTTCTTTGACATTATGGCATATACTCATAATTTTAAGGAATCAAATTTCATGCACAAAATAAAGTTATTATTTTTAATGAGGTAAGTTCTTTGGTGAACAGTTCTTGGCCAGCTTGTATTAATATTTTATACCAGCTACTATAGTGATGGAGTAGCACCCAATTACTTCTTATTTCCTGGAGCATCTTTAATGGAAAGTGTCATCCATCAGCTAATGTACAGTGTTTTGATCTAAATGGTTATGTTAACCTAGGTGACCCTGGAAGGTAAGGAAATGAGTGAAACAGTGAGGGTGTAACTGCTGGCAATTTGTTATGATTTTTATAGCTTATATAGTTAAAATTCCCCATATTATTATGAACTGTTGTACTTTAAAGGATAAAGTATTTTCACCAGAGATGGCTCCTGTTGTGTGAAATGCCTTCAGGGGACAAACTCTGCATAATGTAAAACCCTGTGAATGAGGTATTCACTGTAATAGATGAGCAGCAGACTGCCTCTTGTATTCACAGAATAACTGCGGAGCAAAACGCCCCCCAGACGCAGACAGGATTAAATTTATCATGCTCCTTTGGGGGTGAGAGACATGTTTGAAGATTTTATATGTACTCTGGCTTGAATTAATATATGCTTTTAATTAGTCTAGCTCTCAGAAAACCTGAGAGAACATCAAAACCCTAAGATGTTTGGGCCCAAAGAATGTTTAAGCAAACGCACTGTCAAAACAATACTGCTATGATGTTTTTACTAGATGTTATTATGTTTTATCTCAGTTAGAATGTTTATCTTATGGATATTAAAAAGTCTGAAGCATTCTTTTTCAAGATGCACAAGGAATTATCATGTGACTTAAAATATGTTTGGGGAAAGCAATTGATGCTTAGGCTTAACATATGTTCCTCATTCTCTATTTTCCTTTGCCTACCCTCACCATATTAATTTTACACCTATAATGGAAATGTTTTGCCTAGACATTAATAATCCTGAGTTTTCTGTTTGATACATAAAGAGTGGGGGAAATTGCATATGAAAGTCCCAGCTGATAAAACATTTCATTCAACCCTGAACAGATTTACTACTCCGTATTAAGGGTACCGCTCTATTACAAGTCTCTGGACTTCTCATGTATACACACATAGGGTTTTAGGAATTCTAAGGGATTCTGAGTGATCTGGCTCATAGTGTGATTGGATAATCTTGCCTGTGTGAGATGCTGCACATGATCAGAACACAGGGGAAATATCTGAACCTCAGTCAGTGCCAAGAGAAGTTCCAGGTTTGAACACATTTTTTCCTGTGTAAACAGACTGTCCAAGGCAAATTCGATCACATCTTTGTGGTTTGTAATTTCCACAGCTAAAAGTGGAGAAAGTAAAAGTGTTAGTGGCTCAGTGGTGTCCGACTCATTGTGACCCTCATGGACTGTAGCCAGCCAGGCTCCTATGTCCATGGAATTCTTCAGGCAGGAATACTGGAGTGGGTTGCCACTCCCTTCTCCAGAGGAACTTCCCAACCCAGGGATCAAACCCTGGTCTCCTGCCCTGTGGTCAGATTCTTTACCGTCTGAGCCACCAGGGAAGCCCTAAGTGGAGACAGGGCCTTTTGGGGGTTATGTCTGTTGGTGGGGGGATGGTCTATCAATATTTTGAAAATGCTTTGCAAGTTTTACTAGTCTTCTATAATCACAAATACTTTGCTTTGGTTATAAGAACAGCCTCTAGACCAAAGTTGATGCTCAGGTCTTTAGGTGTCTGAAATGCTTTACTAAATTAAATTTATTTCATGAGTAATTATGTGCAGCTGACTCTCCTTCCTACTTGGATCAAGTATGTTTGACAAAAGGAGGTCTGACTAGGATTTGGAATCAGTAGTGGTTTTAGGCTGGGAGCCCTGATAAGGAGTAGGATTGATTTAGAAAGAATGGAGAGGAGGAATACTGTATGAAATACAAGGTTTTATAACTCATGCCCTTATGTTTATAGGGAGCTGACTTTTGTTGACATTTGATGATGTTATTCTTACCACAGATTATGAAATCATAAAGACCTGTTTTCTGATACAGTTTCTTTCCTTACTGGCATTTTTATCTTTGGTAATTTTCTTAATCTCCTAGTGCTCAAAGTTCTTATTTAAAACGAGAAATAATAATTCTTGACACAATTACTTTAATGGAGAATATAAGCAATAAGTTCCTTTAAAACAACTAAGTGGTTAGCAAAGAATTCTAGTTGAGCATTGAGGTTATTCTTTATGTATGACAGAGAGAACAATGGATCCCCAGAAATAAATTCAGTGTTAGGCTGTGAGATTCTGAAAACAAGAACTATACCTATATTCACTTTTCGCAATAGCATTCAACAAAGTGCTTTGTATATAGTGAATATCATGTATATTAAATTAATTGAATGGTTGATGGAATAAATCTATTTCTAAGGAGAAAGGAAAATCTGGCAGGATATTGTTATATCCAGTTATGTGCTGTGCAGTGAAATCACTGATTCTAGAATGTTCGCACCATCACAGACACAAATTATTAGATCATTGACCCCAGTCTTAATTTTATACATAGGAATTATACTCCTGTCTTCCTTTTAACTTGAAACACATTAGTATCTCATTTTAGACATTTTGAGGAATGAAAAACTCATTATAAACAGGTAGTAGATAATTTTTTGCCACAATATTATTCTAGTACTGAGGAATTTTGGCCAGATATAGTTTAGTACTTATAGAAACATCTTTCAAACAGTATAAAGTTCTATTAATAGATGGTGATAATGCTTTGCACACTTTGGAAAAAGATTTCTCTATTCTATATCCAAAAAGGAAGTACTATATTTAACTGAGTTAACAAATGAAAAATGTACTTTTGAAGGTGACATTACAATGGGTAATTCATAAAGTTCATTTCTACTTGTTTGGGTGGTATTCTCAAACAAATATATATATAATATATATATATATAATATATATAATATCTGCTGTTTAAAATTTGGATTTGCTGTCATTTTAATTTTGTTGGCTTCAAAAACATTTGATCCATTAGCAAAAGACCGTAACAGTGGGATATTGCTAATAAATAAATTATATTTCCTAAATAAATAAACACTTTAGCTACATGCTTTTTCCTCTTTTCTTCCAGTTTTATTGTGATATGATTAACATACAGTACTATATAAGTTTAAGATGTATAGCCTAATGATTAGATTTACATACATCATGAAATGTTTACAAGTGTAGTGAACATCTATCATCTCATATAGATGCAAAATTTTCTAAAACATTTACAATGGATATTTTTTAATTTATAAAAGCTATTAAATAAATGTTTCTACATGTGAGATTTCAAAATATTTTAAAAGTTAGGTCTTGTAAAAATGTTAAAAATTTCTCCTATTTATATTCTAAGAATAACACAAAGTTTAATACTATTAATAGTCTATTTCTAAAGAAGATATTTAGTTCTATAGTTAATCTGTCATATACATAATATATATCTTATCTGTTCAGTTCATTTGCTAAGTCATGTCTGACTATTTGTGACCCCCATGGACTGCAGCATGCCAGGCTTCCTTGCTCATCATCAACTTCCAGAGCTTGCTCAAACTCATGTGCATTGAGTGGGTGATGCCATCCAACCATCTCATCCTCTGTCTTCGCCTTCTTCTGCCATCAATATTTCCCACCAACAGGGTCTTTTTCCAATGAGTCAGTTCTGCTCATCAGGTGACCAAAGTAATGGAGTTTCAGCTTCAGTATCAATCCTTCCAATGAATATTCAGGACTGATTTCCTTTAGGATTAACTAGTTTGATCTCCTTGCAGTTCAGGGACTCTAAGTTTTCTCCAACACCACAGTTCAAAAGCATCAATTCTTTGGCACTCAGCTTCCTTTATATTCCAACTCTCACATCCATACATGACTATTGGAAAAACCATACTTTTCATTAGATGGACCTTTGTTGGTTAAGTAATGTCTCTGCTTTTTAATATGCTGTCTAGGTTGATCATAGCTCTTCTTCTAAGGAGCAAGCATCTTTTAATTTCATGGCCGTAGGGGGAGCCTGGTGGGCTGTCATCTATGGGTCGCACAGAGTCGGACACGACTGAAGCAACTTAGCAGCAGCAGCAGCAGTCACCATCTGTAGTGAATTTGGAGTCCAAAAAAATAAAGTCTCTCACTGTTTCCAATGTTTCCCCATCTCTTTGTCATGAGTGATGGGACTGGATGCCATGATCTTATTATTTTGTGTTGAGTTTTAAGCCAACTTTTTCACTCTCCTCTTTCACTTTCAACAAGAGGCTCTTCACTTCCTCTTTGCTTGCTGCCATAAGGTTGGTGTCATCTGTGTATCTGAAGTTATTGATATTTCTTTCAGCCCTCTTGATTCCAGCTTGTGCTTTATCCACACTGGCATTTCACATGATGTAGTCTGCATATAAGTTAAATAAGCAGGGTGACAATATACAACCTTGACATACTTCTTTCCCAATTTCTTATATGTATAGTATTTATATATATTTAATATATACATATATATGTATCTGAATTTATCTAGTAATTTATTTGAACTACCTAGGCTAATGTGAAAATATATAATGTATACTTCATATATATAATATATCAATATGTTAATCTATAATATGTATTATAGATATATTAAATATATATTTAATTTATTTTTAGACTGGCTAAATCTTTGTAAATCAGTTACTCCAGACTTTACAACAACTGTGGGTTTACTTGAGATATTTTCAAGCTTGGAAGGTTATATATTGGCTTCTGATTCTAAGTTAAATAAATATATAAATAAACTTAAGGAAGAAATGATATCATGGAGAATACTATTGGTTTTACACATATGAGATAGACAAGGAAAAGATCCAGTCTTCCTTAAAAGTAGATTCTTCAAGATTAGGATGACAGAATCTTTTAGAAATGGTCATATAGAGGCAAAGAACCTGGTAGAACACAGTTGCAACAAAAGCAGCCAATGAAAGATACCCAGGGCAAAACACTTCATTTTTTTTTTTAATACACTCAGTATTATGGATATTTATTATCCACAATTATAAAAACCATGGGGCTCACAACCATGGAAAAACTGTCACACCAGATGGAGAAATATGAACTCAAGAAATTGGTGTCAATTACATGACATCTGTGAAAACAATTTTCAATTAGGAAAGTCCCTTATCAGTGTGACTCTATTGTGTCAAGTTACATAGACTCAATTTTGCTACGCTTACTTCCAGAGATTTCCTAGAGATTGGGATATACCTTGGGATCTCTCCTTTGCAAAGACTTCTCCTAATACCCCTCAAATGATCTTTCATTCTACTTTCCAGAGAAAACTGAAACGTTCATTTTCTACTCCCTACTACAAAACTATAAAGCTACTAGAATCTAACCTATCACTACAGTTTTTACTTTTATGCATACATTATGTTTTCACCTTTATAAAGATAATTTTCCCACTGTGTTTTAAACATAGCTCCTCCAGATCCCCACCAAGTATCAATGTCCTCTCAGGTGAATCCTCTTCAGTAGTATGTAAATATGCTCATTTCTTCAAACGTCCCAAACTCTCCTTGATTCCACATATTCTTTTCTTGCTTTATAAACTTTATAATCCATTTCCCCTTAACAGCCAAACATTAAAAAACTCCTCTCAAATTTTGTTCTGATTTCACTCGTTTCTCAGCTTATTGAAAGTTGATTCTTATTCCACCACTGCTAAAGTAGTTCTTAAAGTTAGCAATTCTATGATGCTAAATCTAAAGAACAGTTTTCAAAATTGGTCTAACTTAATTCTCAGTGGTATTCAGCATTTCATTCTTCCCTGGGCTTCCATTGTACTGCACTTTTCTGGTAGTTTTATTTCTACTTATCTGGCAATTCTTTGTCAGTTACTCTTGGCAGTTCATTTTCCTCTAACTAGTAATTAAATATGTATTTAACCATAATAATTGCTAACGTTTATGTAGAAGAAGAAAAAGCATTAATTCTAAATTCAGTTCTATCTCAATTCTAACCCAGATTCACACTCACTAACCATGGGTCCATGGGTCCATGAACATGGTAGTTATCTTTTGGAATCATAATTTAGTTAACTATGTAATGGAGGGTCATTTATCTCCAGGTATTTATCAAATTAGAAGCTGTGTTCTAGGATCTAGGGTAAAATAGGCAACAAAATCAGCAATGGCCCTTTATTCTTATGAAGCTTACAGTCCAGCAGAGGCAACAGATATGTCAAGATAATATAAAAATTTAAAAAATAATACTCTAGTTAACATGCTATTGTTTGAGTTAGACATATGTAAAATATCCTATAAAATAACCAATACAATGTTGTTGTTATGATTTTAACTTCTACATTAAAATCTATTCTACTGCACAGAGTTGATATCTTCTTGCAATCATCTGGAAATTGTGTATAGTCACAAGGAATTGACACCCTGACTTTGACGGCTTAACTCAGTGGAAGCCATCAGCACCTCTAAGATTCTAAATATATATTCACACAGGTGTGAAAGCACATTCATACATGTACATTAACACACTTACAGATAGAGAATATTACTGAAAATGTTCAGAGCTCCTTTTTGTCATGTCAAATTACTTAGCTTGTTCTAATGTATATTTTCTATCAACTCACTTTTCCTGTGTTTATTTTCTGTGTTCAATTTAAGAGATCGTCTAGTAAAGCCATAATAAACTTTGTGAACTTTGTAACATAAACTCCTTTATGAATTCTATAACAATATGAAATCTCTACATTCTTTTCAAACATAATATCAAATCACATGTCTTGGTGAATGCTCTGAAACCACAATTCCATGCACAATATTTGGATTAAATCTCTTGGTGGTATCTGGCTACTATTCTAACCATGGAGAGTCTCTTGGTGATAAGCCTTTTATGTTGGAACCACAAAAAGAAACAAATTTAACCACTCTTATAGTTAAACACACTATTACATAATAGACACTAGAGAAGAGCAATAAACTTTTGAATTCTAAAACTAGAATGATATATTTCTGGCAAATGGCAGAGGTTTATGAACCCAAACATTCTCAGTATCGCAACTTATTTTAACATAGTATAATATACTTGTACTTCTGCCAAAACAAGAGTTCCTGAATCATTCTGATCAGCTATCAACTATAAATTCTGACAATGGAATAGCCACCAGTCTCCTTCTACCTTTGTGCGATGCTGACATAGTTAAGTATTCAAGCAGTCGTTCGTTACATGAGCTAGCTCTATGAATTCAGGCTTCCAAGACACTGCAGTGACATCTTTTAATGTGCTCACTTTAGTAATGTTTTCCTCTGTACATCATTTATTTAACCTTTAGTGTTTTCAGGTGGTTCCTGTATAAAGATGCTAATAAAGTCAAGATTTTCCAACAAATGTTCTTACTATCAAATGTAACAAGTAAACCAATTCTATCTGCTATTAAGCTTTAAAAAACTCAAAAAAGTACAGTATATTATTCATGTTAGATCACAGGGCTTCCTAACAGGTTGGATGGCAGCACTGGCTCAGTGGACATGAGCTTGAGCAAACTCTCGGAGATGGTAAAGGGCAGGGAAGCCTGGGATTCTGCGTCCATGGGGTTGCAAGGAGTCCAATAGGACTGAGACATTGAACAACAACAGGGCTTCCTAGGTGGCACCAGTGGTAAAGAACCCGCCTTCAATGCAGAAGACATAAGAGACGCAGGTTAGATTCCTGGGTTGGGAAGATCCCCTGGAGGAGGGCAGGACAACCCACTCCAGTTTGGTTGCCTGGATAATCCCATGGACAGAGGAGCCTGGCAGGCGATGGTCCATTGGGTTGCAAAGAATTGAACATGACTAAAGCCACTTAGGATGCATGGTTAAATGTAACCTAAGTGCACCAGTGTTGATATATTATGAAAGCATCATGTTCAACCTCTTTTCCATAACACTTGTCAAAGTGTTTTTCTAACTGAACTCTTCTAATTTCAGAGCATGGAAAGCCCTCTTAATTGGGGAAATACCTTGCTTTACTCCAAGCATGTATTTCTAATGGGGGTGGAAAATCTTATTCTGAAAGCCCCTGTTTGACAGCATTTCTAGGCACTTTACTTATAGTAACTCAGTTATCTCACAACATTTGTATTGGATAGACACTATTGTTATCTACCTTTTACTGATGGGAATAATAAGGCTTAGAAACATTAAGTAAGTTTCCAAAGTCATATGGCTAGTAAATAACAGAGATTGGATTTGACAAAAATAATCAGTTTCCTGAGTCCAGTCTTTTACACACTTCAAGCCAAGTTAGTTGCTTAGTCGGTTTGGGCTGCTGTAACAAATTACCATAGACTGGGTGGCTTAAACAACAAATGTTTCTCCCAGTTCCGGAACCTATAAAGTCCAAAATCAAGATGGAAACAGACTTAATTCTTGGTGAGAATTCTGCAGGTGGCCCTCTTTTTCTAGTGTCTTCACACATGGAGAGTAGAGATAGAAACAAGCTCTCCTCCCACTCTTCATATCAAGGGCACGAATACTATCCTGCGGTCTCTACCCTCAGGATATCATCTCTCACAGTTCCTGTCTCAACTATCAGCACATTGAGGAAAAGGATTTCAACATACAAACTTTGAAAGGATACAAATGTGGTCCATAACACTAGCCAAGGGTCTCCCTTGAATTTTTCACGTTAGAACTTAACTTGGGAAAGTCAGAGTCCAGGGAAACCAGGAAGTTATATTTCCTATATGGTGGATAAAGGCAGTCTGAGATAATGACGCCAGTGAAGAAAATGAAAAAGTTTGAGACAGTGAGAATTGAAAGCATTGACAATTTGTCCTGATTGATTCCAAGACAACCTGCACTCCAGCATTTTCTGTGGTTTGGCTGGTCAGTAAATTTCCCTTCTCCCTAAGCAATCAAAATTGGTTTTCCAATACACTTCTCTAAAATAATGTTTTCATGGTAGCAGGTAGGCTTGTTGGTCCACTAAAAACAATGGAAGGTGTCTGGAGGTGAGGTTAGAAAGGCAATAGGAATAGGGGATAGATGTTGCAAGGCTTCATAGACCATTGTACATGTATTAATAATATATCATGTACATTGTACATTAGGAGGAAGTTGAGGATTTTATGACTAAATGACTAGAAGGAGGGGGTCAGAACTATTAAATGCTATACAGTTATTATATAAAATAAAGACTGAAAAATATCAGAGAGCTTTATTATTAACAGTTAATTTGTGGGAGCTGAGTCAGTGCAGTGGTAGGTAAGATACCAGATTCCAAACTGAGAAAAACCAAATGATAGATAAACATCTAGAAATCATGATGTAAGTCATCTCTCTTGCTCTCTCTCTCTCTCTTTTTTTTGAAGAAGTATAGTTTTAAAGAAATAGAGTTAAAATTGTAGGTATAGGAGTACAAGAAATTAGGGGAGGATTGTTAAGCATAATTTTATAGAAATGGAAAATAATTTCTTATACATTTAAAAATCTATTTCTTTGTCTCATCTCATATTCATATTTCTTGTATGTGTGCAGTGCACATGGCTATAATTTAACTCAGAAATGTAAAAATATTTCCCTGCTTTTCAGAATATTCATCTCAGGATGAGTTAAATCCGGAGCAATTTTCTGAGAACATGACTTTTTCACCTTAACAAATTATAAGGGAAATACACTTTCTTGGGTACTATCCAATATGATTAAGATAATGAAATGTAATATCTGTGAGAACATCTATTTTCCTCTGCCTATTACTTTATGTTTCCTGAAACTCTGGCACTCCTCTAAAGTGTTTGCTATCAGTTAGAGACAGAACACATTTTTAGAAATTAATAACAATCATCGGTGACACACTCCTTTGTCTTAGTTATATGTTTTATTACCTTACATTCTCTTAGGTGATCAATTTTTTCTAAATGATGCTAGAACACTTCATACAAGGTCTTCCCTAAAGTTCCTTATGGTGAATGTGCCATTTTAAAGCTCACTACTGTTATTTTTAAAGCAGGTACATAAAAATTGTTAGTTTCTCCTGAGTGATGGAGATTGATGACAGGTGGCTAAAGAATCCGCCTGCCAATGCAGGAGACTTTAGAGACATGAGTTTGATCCCTGGGTAGGGAAAATCCTCTAGAGGAGGGCATGACAACTCATTCCAGTATTCTTGCCTGGAGAATTCCATGGACAGAGGAGCCTGGTGAGCTACAGTCCATGGAGTCACAGAGTTAGACATGACTGAAGTGACTTCACACACACACACACACACACACACACAACACCACACCACACACACACACACACACACACACACATATCACTGTGTAACAGAGATTGATGGCTAAGCGAAATAATTGTTTTCTCCTTTTATCAGATCAAAAGACCTCTCAGTTTTTTAGATGGGCTCATGGCCACTCGAAGTAAATCTTTTATTTCCCAAACTTATTTGTTCCAAGTGATTGACATGGGATTAATTTTGAGCCAATGGCACAAATAGAAATAGTCCATGGAAGTTCCCTGGGGCTTCCCTTAAATAACACGTGCTCCTTGCCTTTTTTCCTTTTTCTTCATTCCTTCCTCAACCCTACTGTTACTATAAGGTATTATTATATTTTTAGCCGTTATCATATTCCATGAGGACAAAATCCATACCTTAGAAATCAGAAGTAATCATCTGCAATGAGCTGGCTCCCAGAAGAATTTGGGGAGCCGAGCTAACATGCCACCCCTGAACTTTTTATCCCTAAATCCTTGCATGAGCTAGAAGTAAAGTTAAGCCACTGTTGGTGGTCTTTGCAATTTATGACTGAATTTTAAGTGATACATCATGATTCTCCTTATGAAATTTTACAACTAAGTGTAGAATAATATGCCTTTTAAGCAAAATAATTTATAATTGCTATCATATTTCTACCATCAATTTCATAGTCATATTTTAATATTTTCTTAAAAAGATTTTTTGAAGTATTATGTACGTGGAGAAAAATTTGCAATTATTAAGGGAATTTAGCTGTACCCAGATTTAGCTGTATTGTAAACTGCACCCAAATAAAAATTAGAACATAAACAATGCACCAAAAGATTGACTCATATAAACCCTAAGCTTTAATCATTTGAAGATAAATACTATATTGATTTCCAACAATGTTGGCTGATTTTGTTTGCTTTTGAAATGCATATATTTGGAAATGTTCTATAAATAGTTTTTTTTTTTTAATAGGGGGAGGGCCTAATCTCCTTCACTTAATGTTAAACTTAGGATATTTGTGGGATTTCATATAGCAATTGTTTGTTCATTCTGACTCTTGTAGAGCTTTCCATTATATGAAAAAAAGTTAATATGAGTTATGCTACCAGAGCTCTCTTCAAGGAAGAGCTTGCTGTTTGGCTGCTGGGAGTAGGGGTCAGCATACAGCCTCTGTGTGTGCGTGTACATGCTCAGTCATGTCTGACTCTTTGTGATTCCGTGGACTGTAGCCCACCAGGCTCCTACGTTCATGGAATTTTTCAGGCAGGTATACTGTAGTGAGTTACGGTTTTCTTCTCCAGGGGATCTTCCTGAGCCAGGGATCAAACTTGCATCTCCTGCTTGGCAGGCAGATTCTTTACCACTGCATCACCTGGGAAGCCCATCCAGCTTCTAGCTCTCAGCATATTCAGAGTCTGCTTTAGCTGCAGAGAGCCACTTTTTAGAGTTGGCTTGCATCTTTCACATCTTTCTGCAAGGAAGCTTGCATCTGATGATAGAGAAGGTCAGCAATATAAAGGCCCAGCCATTTGATCCCAATAATGGACAATCCAATGGGCAGTATTCCCTCCAGTTCCCATCCTCCCCAGGGTTGGCTGAGGGTATGTCAGATCTGTATCAGAGTTCAATTCTTCTTAGCAGCCATGCTTCTTTCCACTTCCTTTAACAAATCCTGATAAACATCTTGTCTCAGCATCTGTTTCCAAACATTCCAACCAGTGACTGCTGGAACCAAGAAAGCAGGGGATAAGACTGGATTTCAACACTGCTCACTACTGCTTGATAGGCAGTGAAGACTACCTTGTGGGTGGTAGGTGGAGCACCACCTCAGTGACAAGGTCAAAATCTAATTAATGAAATGTTCACAAGTAATTCGCTGGGAGAATGTCACTAGTGAAACAGAAAGTATCAGGTATTGCAGATATATCAAGAAAAGAGTAGCACTATTGCTCCTCTGGAAGAGTGGCTCCCCACTAGGGATAAGTTTGCTCTGCCTTCAACCCCTGCCAATCACTTCATGGTAATCATGAAGGGAGCATTATTAAACCCATCATTTCAGAAGGCTGTGGAGTCCAGAAGTAAGTCATTGTGAAATGGAAGTGGTATACCTGGGAGAAGACCTGAGGGCCCAAACAAGCTGCATGAGCAGACAACAAAGACTTTCCACGGCACACACCAAGGCTGCTCCACTGCCCTTCTATCCACTCACACATAGTCTACCGTAATACAGGATTATATCTTAAATTCTGTTCTGTACATATGCTTCTGGGCCATTCAACCTATTCAGCTTGTTTGAATTATTAATAAGGTGCAGATTGTTCCCATTTAAAAAATATCTTGCTCAAGTCACTTCCTGGGTATTAGACTACATATCAAACTAATTTCCTAAACAGATGTCTTAAGGGATATCAAGATAAAATATATCCAAAATGAAACCTTTAATCTAATCTTTTCAAACTAACCCTTCTCTTTTTTAACATTTTATTTTATATTATAGTTGATTAACAATATACTATAGTATATTAATATCAGGGTCATTTATATAAATGACCCAGTTGATTAACAATGGGACTTTCCAGTAGCTCAGATGCTAAAGAATCTGCCTGCAATACAGGAGACCCAGGTTTTATCCCTGGGTCAGGAAGATCTCTGAAGAAGGAAATGGCAACCCACTCCCGTATTCTTGTCTGGAGAATTCCATGGACAAAGGAGCCTGGTAGGCTACAGTCCATAGATTTGCAAAGAGTCAGACATGGCTGAGGAAATAACACCCCACTCATAAACATTGTGCTAGATTCATACATATTTCTCATGTGTTTCTTATTCCTGTTAATGACATCTCAGTTATCTATTTACAGAAATATTAGCATCAATTCAGTTCAGTTGCTCAGTCATGTCAGACTCTATGTGACCCCATGGACTACAGCATGCAAGGCTTCCCTGTCCATCACTAACTCCTGGAGCTTGCTCAAACTCATGTCCATTGAGTCAGTGATAACATCCAATCATCTCATCCTCTGTCATCCCCCTCTCATCCTGCCTTCAATCTTTCGCAACTCAGGATCTTTTTCAGTGAGTCAGTTCTTTGTATCAGGTGGCCAAAGTATTGGAGTTTCAGCTTCAACATCAATCCTTCCAATGAATATTCAGGATTGATTTACTTTAAGATTGACTGGTTGGATCTTGTTGCAGTCCAAGGGACTTTCAAGAGTCTTCTCCAATATCACAGTTCAAAAGCATCAGTTCTTTGGTGCTCAGCTTTTTTTATAGTCCAACTCTCACATCCATACATGATTACTGGAGAAACCATAGCTATGACTAGACAGGCCTTTGTCAGCAAAGTAATGGCTCTGCTTTTTAATATGCTTTCTAGGTGGGTCAAAGCTTTTCTTCCAAGGAGCAAGTGTCTTTTAATTTCATGGCTGCAGTCACCATCTGCAGTGATTTCGGAGCCCAAGAAAATAAAGTCTGCCACTGTTTCCATTGTTTCTGCATCTATTTGCTGAAGTAATGGGACAGGATGTCATGATCTTAGTTTTTTGAATGTTGAGTTTTAAGCCAGCTTTTTCACTCTCCTCTTTCACTTTAATCAAGAGACTCTTTAGTTCTTCTTTGCTTTCTGCCATAAGGTTGGTGTCATCCGTATATCTGAGGTTATTGATATTTCTCCCGGCTACCTTGATTCCAGTTTGTGGTTCATCCAGCCCAGCATTACACATGATTTACTCTGCATGTAATTTAAATAATCAGGGAGACAATATACATCCTTGATTAACTCCTTTCCCAATTTTGAAAAGTCGGTTGTTCCAAGTCCAGTTCTAAATGTTGTTTCTTGACCTGAATAAAGATATCTCAGGAGGCAGATAAGGTGGACTGGTATTTCCCTCTCTCGAAGAATTTTCCTCAGTTTGTTGTGATCCACACAGTCAAAGGCTTTGGCATATTCAGTAAAGTAGAAATAGATGTTTTTCTGGATCTCACTTGATTTTTTTTTTTTTTGAAATTTTTTTTTAAATTTTTTATTTTTTTTTAATTTTAAAATCTTTAATTCTTACATGCGTTCCCAAACATGAACCCCCCTCCCACATCCCTCCCCACAACATCTCTCTGGGTCATCCCCATGCACCAGCCCCAAGCAAGCTGCACCCTACGTCAGACATGGACTGGCGATTCAATTCTTACATGACAGTATACATGTTAGAATTCCCATTCTCCCAAATCATCCCACCCTCTCCCTCTCCCTCTGAGTCCAAAAGTCTGGTATACACATCTGTGTCTTTTTTCCTGACTTGCATACAGGGTCGTCATTGCCATCTTCCTAAATTCCATATATATGTGTTAGTATACTGTATTGGTGTTTTTCTTTCTGGCTTACTTCACTCTGTATAATTGGCTCCAGTTTCACCCATCTCATCAGAACTGATTCAAATGAATTCTTTTTAATGGCTGAGTAATACTCCATTGTGTATATGTACCACAGCTTTCTTATCCATTCATCTGCTGATGGACATCTAGGTTGTTTCCATGTCCTGGCTATTATAAACAGTGCTGCGATGAACATTGGGGGAAGTTTTGGCCACAGCAATCAGAGCAGAAAAAGAAATAAAAGGAATCCAAATTGGAAAAGAAGAAGTAAAACTCTCACTGTTTGCAGATGACATGATCCTCTACATGGAAAACCCTAAAGACTCCACCAGAAAATTACTAGAGCTAATCAATGAATATAGTAAAGTTGCAGGATATAAAATCAACACACAGAAATCCCTTGCATTCCCATACACAAATAATGAGAAAGTAAAAAAAGAAATTAAGGAAACAATTCCATTCACCATTGCAATGAAAAGAATAAAATACTTAGGAATATATCTACCTAAAGAAACTAAAGACCTATATATAGAAACTATAAAACACTGATGAAAGAAATCAAAGGGGACACTAATAGATGGAGAAATATACCATGTTCATGGATCGGAAGAATCAATATAGTGAAAATGAGTAAACTACCCAAAGCAATTTACAAATTCAATGCAATCCCTATCAAGCTACCAGCGACATTTTTCACAGAACTAGAACAAATAATTTCAAGATTTGTATGGAAATACAAAAAACCTCGAATAGCCAAAGCAATCTTGAGAAAGAAGAATGGAACTGGAGGAATCAACTTGCCTGACTTCAGGCTCTACTACAAAGCCACAGTCATCAAGACAGTATGGTACTGGCACAAAGACAGACATATAGATCAATGGAACAAAATAGAAAGCCCAGAGATAAATCCACACACATATGGACACCTTATCTTTGACAAAGGAGTCAAGAATATACAATGGAGTAAAGACAATCTCTTCAACAAGTGGTGCTGGGAAAACTGGTCAACCACTTGTAAAAGAATGAAACTAGATCACTTTCTAACACCATACACAAAAATAAACTCAAAATGGATTAAAGATCTAAATGTAAGATCACTTGATTTTTTGATGATCCAATGGATGTTGGGATTTTGATCTCTTGTTCTTCTGCCTTTTCTAAATCCAGCTTGAACATCTGGAAGTTCACAGTTCACATACTGTTGAAGCCTGGCTTAGAGACTTTTGAGCATTACTTTGCTAGTGTATTAGAATATTAGCATAATCATGCCAATTTTCTTCTCTTTCTCAAACTCAATAATCCAATGAATTATCTGATATTTTCCCTCAAAGGTATATATAATGATTTGAGAAACATTAGAAAAAAGTTTCTTCTCTGCAGACTAGATCATGTTAACATGGAAGATTGTGCTAATTGAGGGAATTTACCTCACACCATGATCTAAACACTTAGTATTCTGTCTTTAGTATGCTATTAAAATAATTTATAACATACATTTAAGCTCAAAAACAATAATGATAAATTATCAAATATCAGAATTAAAAGTTAACTTAAAGATAATATTGAAAGGTTGCTGAAGCTGAACAGATAATGAGAAGGAAAGTTAATATAAGGTTAAGAATTTAAGGATTCAAGATCCCGAGAGAGAAATTGAGACCTAGGTCTGTGTGGGGCTAGACACTGTAACTGAACTTTGGTAATACAGACAACAGCCCAAAGTAATGTCTTATCTATGAAATACAGATTTGAAAATATTGCTTTGCATGCTATAAAGAGGCCTGGTATTTATTGATATCTAGAGTAGAACAAGAGTCTCCTGTGACTATTTTGCAATATCAAATTTGCATCATTCATGGACAGAGCAGTAAAATGAATAATATACAAGAATCAACATGAAAACAGACACCAAACCACTAATGAAATTCATTAGTCTCATTAAAGTTAAACACAAAAGGGCTCTTGTTCAGTTGCTCAGTTGTGTCTGAATCTTTGTGAATCCATGGACAGCAGTAGGCCAGCCTTGATGCCATCCAACCATCTCAACCTCTGTCGTCCCCTTCTCCTCCTGCCTTCAATCTTTCCCAGCATCAGGGTCTCTTCAAAAGAGTCAGCTCTTCACATTAGCTGGCCAAAGTATTGGAGCTACAGCTTCAGCATCAGTCCTTCCAAAGAATATTCAGAATTTACTTCCTTTAGGATTGACTGGTTTGATCTCCTTGCTGTCCAAGGGACTTCCAAGAGTCTTCTCCAACACACACTTCAAAAGTATTAATCCTTCAGTGCTCAGCCTTTGGTCCAACTCTCACATCCATACAAGACTACTGGAAAACCTGTAGCTTTGACTATATGGACCTTTGTTGGCAAAGTAATGTCTCTGCTTTTTAATATGCTGTCTAGGTAGGTCATAGCTTTTCTTCCAAGGAACAAGCGTCTTTTAATTTCATTGCTGCAGTCACTATCTGTAGTGATTTTGGAGCCTCAAAGAATAAAGTCTGTCACAGTTTCCTTTATTTCCCCATTTATTTGCCATAAAGTGATGGGACTGGATGCCATGATCTTTGTTTTTTGAATGTTGAGTTTTAAGCCAGCTTTTTCACTCTCTTCTTTCACCTTCATCCAGAGGTTCCTTAATTCCTCTTCATTTTCTGCCATGAAGGTGGTATCATCTGCATATCTGAGGTTATTGATATTTCTCCCAGCAATCTTGATTCCAGCTTGTGTTTCATCCAGCCTAGCGTTTCTCATGATGTACTCTGCATATAAGTTAAATAAGCTGGGTGACAATATACAGCCTTGATGTACTCCTTCCCCAGTTTAGAACCAGTCCATTGTTCCATGTCTGTTTCTAACTGTTGCTTCTTGACCTGCATACCAGTTTCTCAGGAGGCAGGTAAGGTGATCTGATATTCCCATCTCTTGAAGAATTTTCCACACTTTGTTGTGATCCACACAATCAAAGGCTTTAGCATAGTCAATGAAGCAGGATGATTTTCTGAAATTCTCTTGATTTCTCTATACATTTAATCACCTCCACTAGCTTTGTAGTGATGCCTCCTAAGGCCCACTTGACTTTGGATTCCAGGATGTCTGCCTCTAGGTGAGTGATCATACCATTGTGGTTATCTGGGTCAGTAAGATCTCTTTTGTATAGCTCTTCTGTGTGTTCTTGCCACCTCTTCTTAATATCTTCTGCTTCTGTTAGGTCCATACTGTTTCTGTCCTTTATTGTGCCCATGTCTGCATGAAATGTTCCCTTGGTATCTCTGATTCTTGAAGATATCTCTAGTCTTTCCCATTCTATTGTTTTCCTCTATTTCTTTGCATTTCAATTAGGAAGTTTTTCTCATCTCTCCTGCTAGGGCTCTGCTGAATAGTATTTACAACATAGAACACTCAGGATTTCTTCCAAGTCCCAGCTCACACTCCCAATAATACATTCCAGATAAGCTCACAGTGAAAACAATAAACAAGAAATGTAGTATGAGAAAATAGAAAATCCTTGAGTACAGAAAGTCAGAATACTTAAGAATAATATATATCCAGATCGACAAATAATAAGGGGCTTCCCAGGTGGTGCTGGTGGTAAAAATCCTGCCTGCAATGCAAGAGACTTAAGAGATGTGGGCTTGATGGGTCAGGAATATTCTCTGGAGGAGGGCATGGCAGTGTGCCCCTGAATTCTTGTGTTTATGAAAGTTCTATTTAAAATATCCTAAAATGAAGACAGAAAAGAATTAAATAAGAACAGAATTAAATGCACAAAATTTGACCTGCTATATCAAGTAAGCAAATAGAAATTCTAGTACAGATAGTATCATTATTACAACAAACACACTAAATGAAGTGTTAAAGAGTAGACTAGTTAGTGGAAGAGATTTTCTTAATGACAAAATATATCTGAGACAGTCACCTAGGAAACAGCACAAAAAAGTAAAGAGAGAATATATATATATTTTTTTTTACAAAAGATAATTTAATGGTTATAGAAGCAAAGAAGAGAGAACATGTGGGAAAGATAGTATTCCAAGTGATGATGGCTGAATATTTTTCAGAATTGAAGAAATGTTTTTAATTTAAAATATGTGTTTAAAGTTTGAAAGATCACATGTGAACCTGAATTGGATACATTTTTTAAAAACCTGTATCTGGATACATTGTAGTTATAGTGCAAAAAAATCTTTAAAACACCAGAAAAAATAAACTGCTTATCTATGTGGAAAAAGCAAGTAAATTTACAGCCAGCTTATGAGTGATAACACATCACAGAGGACAATGGGATAATAGCTTCACAGTGCTCATAAACAACTATTAATCCAGACAGTTTTATACAGGGATAATCTGTCAGTGCTTCAAGAGTCAGAGTGAAATAATGACACTACAAATCCAGCAAAAACAAAACAAAGAACTATTATTCACAGAAAGAATGACAATTTGAATCAAGATTAAATGTGAATAGAGTGAATGACTAGTAGAATGAATTGATAAATCAAGTAACAAATTTAATCAAGAAGAGCAAAAAAATGTAAATGTTGGGAAATTGAAATAGGCACATACAGGAATTCTGAAAGAATACTAATTCTAGGGCTATAACATTAAGGTAAAAACAAAATAAACCTAGAAAGAAGGAGAGAAGTTCAGAGGCAATGTACTACAATACCATTCCAGATTCTGAAGGTGGGCAAATATATGGATATCTGATAACCCTGGGCGAACTGGTTACAGGACACTCTGTAGATACCAAAATCTGTGGATGCTCAAGTTTTTTTATATAAAATACAGTAGTACAGTTGGTCTTTCATATCTGTGGGTTCCATACTTAGTGGTTTTTATCCATGGATATAAAGAACTGACTGTACTGATTAAGTTTAAACTCTATTAAATATGCATATTATAAATATAAGGAAAAAATAGCAATAGAATATAAAATTTCCAAAGCAATAAGAAAAAGAAAGGATTAAAGAATGCTTCATCAATCTAATAAAAGGCAAGAAATTTTTTAAACAATGCAAATAAAATTGATAGTATATAGAAAATACAAAAGATGATAGATACTACATACATTATATCAATACAATATTAATTTAGAAATAATACATGAAGAATAAAAGAAAAAATAATTTATTCTATACATGGAATGTGCATGCATACATGTTCAATCGTGTCCACCTCTTTGGGAGAACATGGACTGTAACCTGCCAGGCTCCTCTGTCCATGGAATTTTTCAGGGAAGAATATGGACGTGGGTTGCCATTTCCTTCTCCAGGGGATCTTCCTGACCCAGGGATCAAACTCGTAACTCTTGCATTGGCAGGCAGATTCTTTACCACTGCACCCCTGGAAAGCTCATGGTGATACCATTTATCTGAAGATTTTAACTTTAAAATAATACTAAGTGTTAATGGTACATACGTGTGAAATAAATGCCTAAAAACATAGAGGAATATAATACATAGGTACATCCCCAAAACTATTTCCTCTGAAGGCAAAAGAAAGGCTAGGAATGTGCTTGGGGAAGAGAACGAAGGACACTGTGTTGCGTCTCTAGTGGTTTATCAAAATACAATATGAACAGGAAAAGTTTCTTAAAAAAGGAACTCCTAAGTACATACATTTAAGACTATATGTTAAAAAGATTATAACTTTAAAATAAATACGTATAAATTCTTTTTTAGAAAAAGAATGCATACAAAAGCTTTTCTACTACACTTGATAAAGGCTTAAAAGAACATAGAAAAAGGAGATGGAGAAATTGGAAAACAAACTGAATGAAATGGGAGCACTGCATATGAAACAGAAAAATTGAAGCAAACTAGATAAAAGCAAAAGATCCTCATCAGTCCAGTTGTTTTTAAACATGGATGCTCATTAGAAAGCTTTTAATACATATATATAAATAAATGTATAATATATATATTTTAGAAACTTATGAATTCTTGCCTAACTAAAAACTTTATGACATTTTGATTCCACTTGACTCAGCATGAATAGAATGCCAGATGTTTAATTTAACAAAATAGGTATTCATAAAGCAACAAAGGTTTACTGTGTAGCAGAGGGAACTATAGTCAATATCTTGTAATAACCTATAATGGAAAATAATTTAAAAAATAATATATGTGTACATGCATAATTGAATCACACATACACAAAAGAATCTACTTTTTGAAATTCAGTAATGTTTATCTTTTCACCAGTTTTTCTAAATGTTCTATGGACATATAATAATATATGAGATACAAAGTTTAAATACTAATATAAATTAATCAAATATAAATTTACTATATTTACATTATTAATGACATCATTAAAGATGCTCCTATTCTTATTTTTTTGTACTTGATAAAATATTCTCAGAGAAATGTTAATATGTCTCACTATTATTCTATAGATTTTCTTTTCCTGTATATGTCTTCTGATATTTGCTTATGTATCTCTGCTTCTTTGTGGTTAAGGTGTCTAATGATTTATGATGTCCATCTTTGTCAATTGTACCTTTTATCATTAAAAATATTCATCTTTGAACTGATTCAAATGTATTCTTTTTAATGGCTGAGTAATACTCCATTGTGTATATGTACCACAGCTTTCTTATCCATTCATCTGCTGATGCACATCTAGGTTGTGGGGGGGAATGTAGGAGGGGGCTTCAGGATTGGGAACACGTGTACTCCCGTGGCAGATTCATGTTGATGTGTGGCAAAACCAATACAATATTGTAATGTAAAAATAAAAAAAATAATAAATTCATCTTTGTTCATTTAAAATAAATAAATTTTTAAAAAAGAAAAAATAAATAAATGACCTTGGCTTAGTATAAAAAAAGTAATACAATTAATCTTAAAATGTTTAAATGGTTTTCTTAGCCTCCTCAGATTTCAAATCCTTCATTTAATTTAAAATTGTCTTTATGGACTACTTTCTGTTTATTTTCCAGGTAATTTTTGCTCATCTTTGCCACCTCCCTTCCTTGAAATACACATATTGTGGAACTTCTTTCAGGTTCACAATGATCTAATTTGCAGAATCTCCTATCTGGACTCTCACATATACTGGGCTTTGGTTGTCTGTGTCACAACTTCAGCTGGCTAATCTTGAAACATTATGTTTCAATTTAAATGACTCCTTAAAAACTTTTCTTGATCACTCAGGCCATTTTCAGGTTACCTAAACCTTCCATATTTTATAATTTTATGTCTTGCTATGGTTCTAATTGATTGCTTCCCCAACCAGTGCTAAAACTCTCTTAGGGAAGAGTTTGCATCTATCATATTTACGCTTATTTCAAGTACCTCACATGGTGAACGACATATAAATAGACGCTCAACTTTTGTTATTAAATGAACAAATGACTAAATACATTATATAAGTAAAACCAAGAAGTTACCTCCAAAGATTCTTTTAGAATTAAAATTCATAATTTTGAAAATCCATGTATTGATTTCTGAATAATCAATGAATATGTAAAAGTCAAATATTACTGAAAATTCCTTTTAATTTTGAAGTCAATTATTAGATACAGGAGATCCATGTGTTTGGAAATTGGTCTAGAAATTCAAAGAGTTGATTCCTTATCTCTTCACATTAACTTTCAATTAAAATCCATAACATTCTTCTTTCTTTCTTGTTCTTCCCCCAGTCTACAAATTAGAAAATTAAGAGGTGTCACACATGTGATGAGTGAAACTGTCTTTGGCTCTCAAGGATAAAAACTTCATTTCTTTTTTCTCATAATCATTCTCCTTTGTTCCAATCACATATTTTGGCATGTTGAGTCTTATATCCTATGACAGACTAAGATGGTTTAGCTACATAAATAGTGGCTACCATAGCCAAATTCCCCATAGAGTTCATACATAATGACTGTATATATTGATATCTCAGACTTTTGGGGGCTAAAATACCTTGTAAAACACAGCCTAACCACAATTCATATCAATAACACAGAGATAAACTAATATTAATAATGTATTTGAGCCACAATTATTGACTGTTTTAACTATAAATATTTTGTATGAGTCTATGTATTTTCTCAAACATTTTATTCCCTAGATTTCTTAAGGAATTATTGGAATAAGATTCATATTATTTTAAAAGCAATTATACTATATCAAAAAGTGGTTTCTATTTTGAAGCAGCAGAAACAGAGTTTAATTTATGCCGGTGAAGAGATGTAGCCTCATATGAGTTTCATGAAGTAGTGAGTGGCAGGAACTTCTGAAGGATTGGATGTACTGGATGCAGTTAATCCAGAATTGTGGTGTGAGCAGTAATACTGAAGTTTCAGTCAAGGGACTCATCAATGTCCTTGTGCTCCCTAAACTGGTGAGGATGTTGAAAGAGTTCAAAAGTAGTGGGGAGATTCTTAATTCATTTCCATATCAAGTTTTGCATGGTAGCTGCTTTGAATGTTTTACTGTCTTAAAATTGCCCGACACTCTTTGTCTTGGAACATGACCTCAAAGATATTTTTACTGTTAAGTGTAAGTTCATCTCACTTGAGCTGATTCCATTTTTCCTTCCTTCACTTTACAAGTTTCCTTGGGCTCATGATTCATTCCTGACTCCTCTATTTCTTTCACACCTCATATCAAAACTTACAGTAAATCCTAGGAGCTTTAGAATGAAAATATATCCAGAATCTTACCATTTCTGTCTGTCTTCATGGCTACCATCTGGGTTCAAGCCACAGTCCTTTCTCACTTGCATTATTGTAATAGTCCCCTAGCTGGTTTCCCTGCCGCTGTCCTTGACCTCTTACCATTTCTTCTGTACACAACAGACAAAGTAATTCTTTTCATGCAATTTCTCTATTCAAAACTCTGCAACACTTACTCATTTCACTTAGGACGAAAGCCAAGAATCTTAAAATGGCCGATCACATCCTCCAAGAACTTGACCTTCATTAACCGCCCTGACCTCATCCTCTACTACTTGGACCCTTGTTCATTTTGGGCTGTCTCCCTGCCTGCCTTGCTTTTGCTCGAACACATTAACTAGGATGTCACCTTAGGGTCTTGGCACTGGTAACTTCTGCCTGGAATTCCAGTCCCTCAGATTTTTACATAGTAACCGTTGTCTTCATTCAAGTCTTTGTTCAAATTTCTTCTTAGTAAACCTTTTTTAAATCTAATATTGGACTAATATTTCCTATAATACTTACATATTTATTAGTTGTTCTTCTCTCTCTTTCTTTCTCTCTCTCTTGCTTTTCTTCCTCCTTCTTTCAGTCTTAACCTTTGCTTATCTTATTAACATATTCAAATTTTTCCTAAACCAGAGAAGCTTACAGCTCTGAATCTGTTATCATTGCTGCCATATCTTCTGGCATAGTAATTTACATTTGGCAATTGTATCATGACTTTTTCCTTTTGTATTTCAACATTTTCTAATTTGCATCTGTTTCTTATTTGTCCTGAAGTTGTTTAAATGACTGTCATTATTGGTCTATTTTTATCATCAATTCATTGTTTCATTTTCAGCACTCAAGTTGTTTGATATCTGAATAATATTTTGATCCAGGTACCATTATGTCATTTGAAAAGCTTCTCTTTTGATTAAAGAAGTAGATGGCTTTAGTTGAATTATTTATGGTCAGATTTAGTCTTACTTTTGGCTTTCAAAGCATGAAGAATTCTCAGGGCATTTTTCCTAACTCTGAAATGTTCCCTGAACTTTTAAAAGAAAAGAAACTAAGGTTAAAAATCTTAGTTTAAAGCAAATACCAAAGTTTTCTTTTAATATAATTGTCTAGTTAATACATATTTATTGAAAATATAATATGAACATGGAGTGAAACTTTTAATTAGTGCAGAAAAAGATAGTAGACTTTCTTCTGTAAATTAGTAGTTTATTTACTATAGTCATTTCTTGTAACATCACAGATAATAAAGGAATAAAGATAACCATTTGTAATTACATGGCATACATGTGGAAATAACAGGAACTAGGTTTCCAAAGATAATCCTAAAACATTTTTGTTGCAGTGAAGACACAAAATTCGTGATAGGTTACAAAAAAATAAGTGATCATAAAAAATGCTTATAAGAAATTTACAGTTGATAAAGACTTTTGACTTCTATTATTTGACCTCAAAATAAACCTTTGGTATACTGGTTTTATCACCATCCTGAGGAAGCTTAACTTTAGAAGGTTTATGAGACTTAAAAAGAATTATTCAGCACATAGATCTTATTCTTTTCAGTCCAGAGTTCCAGCTTTTCCTATAGTACTGTTGTATGTGTTTATGGACATTAGTATTCCCCTAGCCCTCAGTTTCTATGTGGAAAGATTTACACGATTCCTTGGATCTCAAAATGCAGTCCAGGGACCATTGATGATTTCTGTGATCCTTTCATAGGACACATGAGACCAAAATCCTTTTCGAAATATTAAGTTATTTGCTTTTTTTCTCACTCCTATCCTCTTACAAATATATGACAGAGATTTCTAGAGATTATCTGGCATGTGATATTGCAACAGATTGAATGCAGAAGCAGATATAAAAATCTAGATATCTTCTATTACATAAGATATTAAAGAGATTTGCAGAAATATAAGACAATGCCACTCAACACTATTTTTTGTTTTGCAAAATATAGATTTTTTTTCTTTAACATATTATTTGTTATTTTATATAATCAATAATTATTTAAAATATTTCTTAGTCTTAAATTCCCAATATAGTATCACATCAATAGATTAACCTGCTTAAATTAAATCTCTTTGGGGTACTTGGTAATTTAGAGAGTCTAAAGGAGTCCTGAGGTGAAATATTTGAGAGCTACTTCACTATAGTAACAATTTTAGAAATAGCTCCTACTCCTTATTCACATTTCTTCATGAAAGATGAGTGGGCTATTGGACTAGTAGGTTGCATCCATTGTACCATATTTTGACTGCTATCAGTCACTGTTTGTGCCTAATTAAGAAACTGGTTAAATTTAAGAAAAGGGTGGAGGGAGGTTTTCTGCTGCTCTCTCATGAAATACATGTGACTAAGAAACCAGAAAGATCTAAATTTGTTTCTTCCTGGACTATGAATATTGATAGAATTATACTTCTCAGGGCATAATTTTTCTTATCTATAAAATAAAAAATGTTGTAACGAATGAAAGTCTTTCTGGTTATATTTTCACCATTTTTTATTTTAAATCAACTCATTTATATGATGATGTGAAAAAATATGTTTTCTGTCCTCCTTTATCTTAAGTTCCTTTCTCATGGGTATACTTAGAAAAACACACCCCTGCCCCTAGCAATTATATCTCTAAATTCTAAAACATCAAGACGCTTCTGCCTGAAAGACAGTTTGCCAACTATTAATGTAATTTAACAGTAATGTTTTTAAATAATCTGGTGATTTACTTGCAGAAAATTATTTGTTTAATGAAAGAGAAAATAACTGTGATGTTCTTTATCTTTGATCAAAATTTGAGATTTGAAGAAAATCACTAGTAATACAGTTGGCATAAGAATCACATAATTCAACTTTGATATATTGTGCAAAAACTTACTGAAAGTTATAGAAAAATAACCTTAGAATATTAAACATATTTCCTTGAGTTTTCCTAAGGTTCTGTAAAGTATTTATCCTGAGAAATTTCAAAGGAAAATTCCTAAACTTTCACATAGGTGGGAATATGTGTAAATCAATTTAGACCAAGGTAAAAATATAAATTTAGACAAAGGTAAAACTTAAGCCTGGGGATTAATTTTCATGATGGATTCATTCTATGAACAATTTTTTGTTTAGGATTAGCATAAGTTGTTCTGAAATTAATCTCAGGTAAATATTTTTAAACTAGGGAAATGTTAAATATTTATTGAAAAGAAACGTATATTAGTGTTCAAAATACTTGGCTAACATTTAAGATTTCAAAGGTTAATATGATTATGGTTTTTCCAAGTTGACTTTTCTTGAATACTATGCAAGTATTGGATAATATGATAGATAAATGCAAATCCTAAATGTGTGAAGATAGTACTTTGAAATTTCTTAAAGAAATCAAAATTAGAAGGCAACTTCTGAGTGATTTTAAAACATCAATAAATATTATTAACTTTTGGTGAAAATATCTATGAATAACATTCCAAAAGAATGTAAGAAAGTAAATAATTTTTCACAGAGGGTCGAGAAAGGAGAAGAGAAAAGGTTGCATTTAAGACAGGCTTTTTAGAATATGAATTCTCTCACTAGAGAATAAACTGAAGAGATAGTTAAGTCTTCAGTAAAGACTAAACAGCTTCAACAAAGACATGAGACATTAAAATCCCCTTAACCTGTCATATTAGATTTAAATTTGACCAAATATAAGCAGCATTAAGAAAAGATAAATAGGCTACCATGGTGTCTGGCCATATCTTGGTTTGTGTATTTTATTGCATCTTGACCTATTTTCAACTGGCCGAGGGCTCTCTCTGGTGGCTAAAGACTGCTCTGGAAGTAAAATCCTGGAGAATACATGCCTACTGGGAGCTACCTTCTGCTTGTGAATGAACTCCAGCTCCCCCACCTTTGACTGGATAACTCAAAGGCACATATCCAACTCTGATTCTTTGAGTACCCCCACATGGTAGGTTTTAGATGCTTTGTGATAATGAACTTGCTAATGAACTCTTCACTGGCTGCCCTCTCTTCCCTGTCTCACTTTCCTTCTTCCATGTTGCTTTTGTTTAGGATTATTTCTAATAATCTAAACTAAACACATTCAATCAGCTATCAGAGACTGTGTTACTAGTGGAACATAAACTAAGACACATGGATTTAATTGATATACAATATAATCTAAGAACTACTGCCTCCTTTCATACCCTGTTGAATGATTCTGAACCAGTATCTTACTTTCTCCTCTTTAATGCTCACAAGGCAAGGCACATATGACAAATAATAGAAGCATGTAATTTAACGTAATGAAGCTGAACACTTTAATACATCCTACACATTGTACTCTAAGAAATTTGGTCTTCATTTCAATACCTCTTAGCTTAAAAGGCCATTGAGCAGGCTGCTTGAGAGCAAAATATTGGGAGTTAGATCAATTTGAAGATCTGTCCTATTTCTCCATTTTCTAACCACGTGAAATTTGGCAATTATTGACATCACTAAGTCAGTTTTTTATAATAAAAAATAAGAGAAAATATAAGAAAAATAGTAAGAGATAAGGAAAAATAAAAATAAGAAAATCATAAAAATAAAATGAAATATTCAGACTATTAGCAGAGTTTCTAGTACATAGAATAATACTCATAAATTATAATATCACTTGCTATTATTTTGTTGATTTTATTGTTAGGCTAGGTGTAGAGGT
Organism: Capra hircus; assembly: GCF_001704415.2. Classification (NCBI taxonomy): domain Eukaryota; kingdom Metazoa; phylum Chordata; class Mammalia; order Artiodactyla; family Bovidae; genus Capra; species Capra hircus. Next base: position 32,642,053 of record NC_030821.1, on the reverse strand, counting down.
ACTCAGTGGGCAGCAATATGTAAACTGAAATTAAAGTATATATTCATCTGCCAGATTATTTTATTTCATTGTCTATTTAGGTCCAAATAATAAGAATATCTACAATTTAGTGAGCTTTACAATGTATGTGCCAAACTGTGTGTTAAATGATGTTCAAATATTTTCTTATTTATGACTCAACTTGGTAAAAAAAATTATTAGTCTATTTTGCCAATGGCGAAATTAGGTTAACCGACTTTCCTGTTTGCTGGAACTGGAGGGTTTCTTATAACGTGGGATTTTGAGAGCTAAAACAGAAAAATCTCAAGCAAATCAGGGTGATTTGGCACCCAAGAACTGATCTTTAGTGAGAATAATTAACCTGCTCAATATCATAGATCTTGTAGTGCAATTTTGAGCTTGAACTTTCTGATTTAAGAAAATTATATACTTCATTGCTTCTTTATAATAGCCTCATTCACATTATTCTTCCAAGAAAAAAATTTCATGTTTCATTGGCATAACAGGAAGGAGCTCAAGAAATCTTACCGTTATATTCTCAATATGAACGTTATCCCTTCCTAGTGAGCATTTTTGAAATCTGCAAGAGCATTTTTGTTGATGCAATTGTTGGAGGAGCATCACTGGGATCAGCGTGATAGTCTCACAAACTGAAAACTTTTCTCCATTTTAACAGAATGTTTCAATGTCTTATTAGCCAGCCAATGAATCGCATTGAAATATAAACTGCAATTTTAATAAATTGAGACATAAAAATTTAAATTAAAGTTCATAAAATTATTATTAATACTTTATATATTTAAAATGATAACACCGATTAAAAGTTATTAATATTACATCTGAAATATTTATTTTTGGGGGGTTGCCTATTTATTTCAGCCTTCTGGTAATATCTAAAGAGGGCTTTACTTTCTACAGCTTTTTAGCTTGGTTTCTTTCTAACTAATCTAAGACTTTTACCAACTAAGACATATTTTCTTTGGGGTTTTTTTTCAAGTTCCAGAGTCTTGACAGAAATTAATGTTCTGTAGAGGAGAGCGAAAAAGTTGGCTTAAAGCTCAACATTCAGAAAACAAAGCTCATGGCATCTGGTCTCCTCACTTCATGGGAAATGGGGAAACAGTGGCAACAGTATCAGACTTTATTTTTGGGGGCTCCAAAATCACTGCAGATGGTGACTGCAGCCATGAAATTAAAAGACGCTTACTCCCTGGAAGATAAGTTATGAACAACCTAGATAGTATATTCAAAAGCAGAGACATTACTTTGCCGACTAAGGTCGTCAAGTCTACGGTTTTTACTGTGGTCATGTATGGATGTGAGAGTTGGACTGTGAAGAAGGCTGAGCACCGAATAATTGATGCTTTTGAACTGTGGTGTTGGAGAAGACACTTGAGAGTCCCTTGGACTGCAAGGAGATCCAACCAGTCCATTCTGAAGGAGATCAGCCCTGGGATTTCTTTGGTGGAATGATGCTAAAGCTGAAGCTCCAGTACTCTGGCCACCTCACGCGAAGAGTTGACTCATTGGAAAAGATTCTGGTGCTGGGAGGGATTGGGGGCAGGAGGAGAAGGGGACGACCGAGGATGGAGGGTATCACGGACTCGATGGACGTGAGTCTGAGTGAACTCCCGGAGATGGTGATGGACAGGGAGGTCTGGCGTGCTGCGATTCATGGGGTCGCAAAGGGTCGGACACAGCTGAGCGACTGAACTGAACTGAACCATTCGCATGCTTGCCATCACAAACAGTATTATGTAGATGCTACCTTTATCAATAAGGTCATTTGGGACATGATATTTCTTGCTTTCTTCCTTTAAAAGTCCTTAACTTGTCTGTAACATTTTATTTCTACTTAAATTGAAACTATTTTTCCTCTTTTTCTTACCAAACACAGAAACAAACCAAAAGTCTGGTTCATTGTTAACTTACTGAAACAGCAGTTCTTATTCTAATATCAGTCTTTTAAATAAAATGTGCATGCATGCTAAGTTATTTCAGTCATGTCCTCTTTGTGACACTATGGTCTGCAGCCCGTCAGGCTCCTCTCTCCGTGGGATTCTCCAGGCAGGAATACTGGAGTGGATTGCTATGCCGTCCTCCAGGAGATCTTCCCGACCCAGGGATCGAACCTGCTTCTCTCACATGTCCTACATTGGCAGGCAGGTTCTTACCACTAGCGCCACCTGGGAAACCCCTCATAAAATGTGAAAGTGAAAGTGAAGTCTCTCAGTCGTGTCTTACGACTGTTGCCCACCAGGCTCCTGCGTCCATGGGATTCTCCAGGCAACAATACTGAAGAGGGTTGCCATTTCCTTCTCCAAGGGATCTTCCCGACCCAGGGATCGAACCCAGGTCTCCCACATTGCAGGCAGACCCTTTAACCTCTGTGCCACCAGGGAAGCCAAAATTGTAGCTGTCTACAAATATGTGGTTGTGTAATTTTGTTTTCCAGTGTGGTGATATTTGAGCATTTTAAAATTTCCATGTTTTAATTATAAATTATTTGTTTTATTCTATATTATATTATATATAGTGGACATTATGATTGTTAAAAACAATTATATATGTGGACAGGCTACATTATCTTTTAACTTAATTTTAGAACAGTAGAGTCATGGCAAGCCACTCCAGTGTTCTTGCCTGGAGAATTCCCATGCACAGAGGAGCCTGGTGGGCCACAGTCCATGAGGTTGCAGAGTCGGACACGACTGAGCAACTAAGCAAACAAAGAGCTAGAATTTCATGGTATATTTGCATTTTTTTTTTCCAAATGATACCATTGAGTTAGGTAGAGTGGAAAACACTGACATAATCATTCTATGTAGTTGCCTTCAGCAAAGGAAAGAGATTATTAACAAATAATAGCAGTAATAGTTCCTAAGAAGCAGAAGAACTTGATATGCTTACCTTTCTTTCTCCAGTAATTACTGAGTTGGTCTCAGGAATTCTATTTAAATATGCAAATATATTCTTGACTATCTAAAACTTAAGATGTATTTCAGTGGGGGATTTTCAAATTTTGAGACACAGCAAAACATGGTCTCTGAATGTGCCATAGAGAAACACTTTAGGAGCCAATTGGCAAGGATTGTATGAAAGGAAGTGTGGATAAGCTACAGCTATAAAGGTTTACAGAATCTTGTTAAAAGAAGGAGAAGGCAGGCGAACAAAGACCATGATCCTGGGAAATGAATCTCTGAGGAATAGTAGAAATAATGAGGTATATATGTGTGTGTAAAATAACACTGTGGAAGAGATTAAGAAATAGAAAAAGACTGAAGTTGAATTCACACTTTTAAGAAACTTTTGTTTTGATTAATTGAGTGTTCACTGAAATAGCTTTGGTGATAGGGTAGGTTACAATTTGGAATACAAGGAAGCCCATTTTCCAATGAAACACTTCTGATATATTTATTTTTTTATTCCTCCAACAGAGAAAAATTTACCCTCCCACTATAACTTAGCTATGTTCCAGAAAATAGGAATAAGAATTGACTGAGAGATCTTTCCAGGTCTTTTCTTGTATGAACAGTAAATATTATCTAATGAGTAGTTATTTTGTGTTAGACATGCTGGCCAGGGGTTTTACATAGGATGCACTGTATTCTTTTCAGTGATCTCATGTGAAATATTATTTTACCTACTTTAAACATGACAAAATTGAGCATAAACCAGTAATTTGACCAACTGATATCAGATAATGTATGGTGGAAGCAAAGTTCACATATTGACATAAACATTAGTTTTTGAGTATTCCTTTTTAAGCACAGGCTCCTTTTTTTAAGTAGGCCATGTCTTAAAAAGTACTGAAAGATTTTACTTATGTTAAGCAAAGTTCAGCTATTTATGAGTTAGGTCCCATGATTATGAAACTTAAGTATCTCCAAAAAATCTCAACTTAGTGTTTCTTTACCCTCGCTTCCTTTTCCTCCTATTTTAGTGTCATACACCTTAATACATACCCTTCCACTTGATATTATATCAACAATGACCAATAATGTCCCAAACTTGCTTATAATTGGTGATGACCCTATTGCCATGTCCATTTTATTATTTAATAAATTAGTATATTAAGCAAATATTCAAAGATTGCATCATAACTTACAGCTTTCCTGTCCATCAACAACTTCCGGAGCTTGCTCAAACTCATACTATCCTTGAGCTATTCAATCGATGCTCTACTTGGCTAAAGAAAATCATTGTCAGATTTTTCCTTTACTAGTACACCTGTCTCTCTGATCCAAGAGGGAACACGTTTGTTGTTGTCGTTGTTGTTTAGTTGCTAAGCCGTGTTTGACAGTTATGTGACCCCATGGACTGTAGCCCATCATGCTCCTCTGTTCATAGGATTTCCCAGGCAAGAACACTGGAGTGGGTTGCCAGTTGCTTCTCCAGGGGATTTTCCCCACCCAGGGATTGAACCTGCATCTCCTGTATTGCAGATTGATTCTTTATGAATGAGCCACCAGGGAAGAGGGAACACATTATAATACAAATTGAGTTATGTTACTTCATTGCTTTAAAACTTTAATTTTTTTATTGCTTATGAGTGGTGTTAAAATTCCTCCCTAAGACATACAATGTTCATACTTGCTGATCCATGTCCAGCTTATCATCACCACAGACTCTCCCTAACACATCTTGTGTTATAAATGCTGAACTATTTATTTTTCCTAATTCCACCACATTTTTTCAACTATTCCTGCTTTATCTAATTTACCCCTTTTACTCTTTCACATTCACAAATGCTTCCAAACCCAGTTCAAATATTACCATTCTGTGGAATCTTTAGTCTTTCCTGGTTTAATTGGTCAATGCCCTTTTTTGTATTTTCTCATGTCATTTTATATAGCGATGTCCTTGTTTCATTGGTTCACATTTTTCTTGTTTGCACATATACCTTTTCTTTTAGTGTGTGAGCACCTCCATTGATATTTTCAGACTATGACTTCATTGTCTAAGCAGTTCCTTAAATAAAACCAGAACTTTATTACATAGGCTGATACACTTTTATTTTGGATATGGTGTCAACAGACATCCATATTTTATTAAACATGTATCTAGAAAGATTAATATTGAAACCAGTATATATTCTTTGGCAAAATTAAATCATCAGTTTCTAGAAATATCTGTGGCTCCTTAATATTACCTTTAAAAGTCTGTTTATGGGAGAATCAAAGTGTTTGAAATCTATGGGTGAAGAAGCCCACACATGCTAGAGAGGTGAAGATGTGACAGGATAATATACCAGGTTTATTTAGACTCCTTTTACCTTTATGTCAGAAACTTGAATTCTCTCCAAACTTTTCAAATATATGGTCAGCTGGGGTGGTTATTTTAAAAGGATATTAACAGTAGTACACTATTTGTACTACAGCTCTCAGAGTTGTTAGGTATGAAGGGGAGTGACATTAACATGTTAGAGATTTAAGAAACTAATAACTCAGTTGTGGAAAACTATAAAATGTCCTCATGTATTTTATAAAATGCATTCTGTTTGTAGAGTAGTGTACAAATCCTTTGGTTTCTTTATTATCTGTGTAGTGTTAGAGACAGTTCTTGCTGAATTTGGAGGAGGTAGCAGAAAAGGAGCTGAAAAACAGTTGTCAGTCCAAAGTGGAAACTAGCTGCATGATAAGTATGAAACAGAAGCTAGATAGAGATGGGGTAATCAAAAGTAAAGGAATAACGAACTAATGCAAGATATGATTTTGCAGTCTCAAGGGATGCAAACACATAGCATCTGAGGGTTTCAGAATTTATAAATAGCAAACATGTAGCATGATTTCTCAAAAAGGGATTGTCTGCTCACTTGCCCTCACCCATCTGAAACACAAAATTTTCTATATTTCCTGTTGGCCAGTAGACTTTTAATTAATTTCCAAGCTACATTACCAGCTTCAACTTGTCTCATGTACCTCATGGATTCATAACATGGAATCATCCATTTTTCAAAAAAGTCCTTTGTGCCTTTATTTTCATGCTGTTTCCACAGTCAAGAAAATTTTCACCCCTCTTTTTACCAATAAAACACTTAACTCTCTTTCAAGATTAAGTTCAAAGTCACTGCTACCAGGAACATTGACTGGGCTCCCCACTCAGAATTAACCTCTGGCTTCTCTGAACTCCTACAGAAAACAAAGTAGCAAGAAACATCTTGCTACTATCTATCATCATGCATTTTGATCTACTCTTTTATTTCAGATATTTTTGAAGGTGATGCCTTGATTTATTCAACATAGTTTCACAGTGGAGACTTTAGCTTCGTTGTCACTTTGGAAATTCAGTAATATCAAATTACTACCCACCAAGAATTTCATGATTTTAGGATAGATTTTGAAGGTAGAGCTTATGGGCTATTCTGATATTGAAAGTGGGTGTGGGAGGAGAAGAGAAATTAAGAATAAGTCTGAGATTGTTGGCTTGAACAACTTGAAGAATGGTGTTGATATTTCCTACAATTGGGGGGCTATTTTTTTGTTTGCTTTGGTGGTGGAGTGACTTAAGTTTGGGACATACTACATTTGAAATGCTTGCCAGACATCTGAAGAGTAATAGTGAATAGGTAATTGGCCCTAAAATGTAAGAATTCATGTGAGATGTCTAGGCTATAATGTAAATTTATAAATTATAATTTTAGATATTATTTAATGTAATGACGCTGAATGGTATCATCTAAGAAGAAAAGACATCTGAAGTTTGTGTCTCACATAACAGAGTAAATGGGATGAGAAAGATCTAGCAAAACTAAAGAATAAACAAGAGAGAAAGTGTCCTGGATTCACATCAGGGCAGTGTCAAGTACTGCTATTGTGCTAAGCGAGATGCCAGTCAAACATTGACTAAGGATATAACAACACGATGGCCTATTTTCAACTGTGACAAGGTCTTTTTAAAAAAATTAATAAAGTTGATTGCCTTATTTGAGTGGAAGAAAAAGAGGAGTGAAAAACTGGTGACACCAAATATAGGCAATTATTTGCTATAAAGCAATCAAGGATGATAACAGCAGGAGCAATGAATAACCAAATGACAGTGATCAAATTGCATTTTGACTTTGTTTAATAGGTCCTTGTATCATCAGAGAGCACTGGATGGAGATTCAGAGGCAAACAAAACTTGTATTTATCTTGGATACACTGGATGCTCTCAAGAATATTATGTCAAGGGAAAATAATTGTCATATTTGTATTCCTCTGTTGCCTCTCATGGTGACTTAATAAAGTGAGACCTTCATAAATGCATATTGACTCTTTGTGTAGATGATGGATGGATGCGCAAATGAATAAAAAGTGAGTATCATGCACATGGTTATATGACGGTAAATTTCCCAGCTGCCACATAAGACTTTGGAGTGTTCCTAAGAACGTGACAAGTAATATATCTCAAATACATGAAATATTGAACTTTAGGAAAGAAAAGAAAATAATCATTCTTTAAAAAGTTAAAAAATCTTATACATTGTAAAAATTTCATTGTTGGAGGGATTCCCAGACTCTTGAAAAACCATAAATTTAAGGAAATTATCAGAACCCTCCATCTTGGCACTGTTATTTTATCCTTTACCATACCCTGTAGTTCTTTAGCTTCTGAAAAATTGTCTCTTTGGTGTCTCACTAACCTCAAGAGTTATGTGCTCCTCTTTTCTGGGTCTCATTCATATAAGAATATGCTTGTTTTTTTGGTACTTATGGAGGAGAATAAGTCAAGTTATTGTTATGATCCACTACAAATACTTGGAAAGCATTGCCTGGCATCAGAAAGCTGCTATGGAAATTTTGCCACCACTCTACATGGATGTCTTTCTCAGAGTGCTGAATGGTGAGAAGTATTTTCCTGCAGATCTCTGACATTTCATCCTGGGTACGGGCTTCCCCTATTCCCCACCCTCAACATGGACACATAGCTTCATAACATACATGGCTTTACCTAATAGCTTTTGTTCTGAATTATTCAAGAAAGAAGGAAAAATGCCAAGAAGAAAAGAGGTCAGGAAGGGAGAAAAGCAAGAAGCAGCTCAAGAAGGAACACACAAATGAAAGACTAAAGCTACTCCAGTGTTGTTATGCTTGGTGCTTCTATAGTATATACTTTTTCATCCTTTTACTTTCAACAGATCTGCATTTTTAGACATAAACTTGGCCTCTCTAAGAAAGCATTGGGTCTAACTTTTCCATCCAAGCTCTGCCTTTTGCATTTTTCAATAAAGTGTGGTATTATGTGGTACCATATATATCTTTAGCTTTTGCTGTAATTTGGCATTACATTGAATGACTTCATGTAAAACATCATAACTTTGCAATAGTACCATTCCATTTTTTTTGGTTTTGTTACAGTGTACTTAATATATCCCCCAAATGCATATATTTAATGTATACATTTCATTGAACTGGACATATGTATTTACTCATGGTACTATGATTACAGTCAAGGAAATAAACATATCCATAGCCTCCAAAATATCTGCATCCTTTCTTTCTTTTGGTGTGGGCATAACCTGTAACATAAACTCTACCATCTTAGCAAGTTTCCTAAGTACACAACACCATAGAGTTAATTGTAGGTCTTATACAGAAGATCTCTAAAACTTATTCATAATGTATAATAATAATTTTATGCCAATTGAACAATCTCCCTCCTCCTACCCCCTAGTAACCACCATTCTACTCTCTGCTTTTATGAGTTAACCAATTAGGCATCTCATATAAGTGGATCTTCCCTCTGAGACTGACTTATCTTACTTTGCCCAATGTCATTCAGATCCATCTATGACGTTGCAAATTAAAGAATTTCCTTCCTTTTAAGGCTGAATACTATCCAACTATATGTACATACCATATTTTCTGTATCCACTCGTCTATCGATGGACATTTGGTTTGATTCCACTTATAACCAACCTGTGTGATATTCTGTCCTCTGTTATATTTAAATTCATAAGAATATGTACATTAGTATGTTATAAGGTTTGTTTTAGACAAAATGCTGAACAAAATTAAGAAAATAATATATATGTATATTTTACATTTACTCATTTATTTTTCATTGATATTCTTCCTTCTTGTCTTTCTGGGTCACCTCTCTCAGTTTCCTATACCCCAAAACTTTCTTCTCACTCTTCAAGCTAATCAGGCAGAAATTTCTGCTTAAATTCCTGCAATGAATGGACTAGATTGCCCTCACTGAAAGGGCATATGAACATATACGTCTCCTACTATTTTCTTCTTTCAAGAGTCAAAACACTGCTTAGTTTCTGTCGGCTTTTGGTTTACTCTTCAATGACAGTTACTATTGTCTATTTGATCCAGAGTTCAGAACTTTTATCTGCAACAGGGGTTGTGGAAGAGTAGTAACTTTGTTATTATTGGAGCAAGACTTTTGTTTTATTAAACTTTAAATACATAGTATATACATTCATTTGTATGTATATTTCCCAATAATAACATTAAAATGTCTAACAATGTAATTCATCATACTGGTTCATCAAACAAGAAGCATGACTATATTTCAAAAGATAAAGAAAAAGAACCTGAAAATGTTATCTATTTGCAATAATAAAATAAGAATTAAGAATAGCAAGAAAACTCAACATGATAAATTAGCTACAAAAAATTACATTAATATCATACTTAGAAAAGAAAGCTTAGCTATATTCTCATTAATTTGGGGGGGTGAGCAATAAGAAATGGCATTTTCACTGTTACTATGTAACATGATTGTGGATGCTATGGTCAAAATAACACAATGAATAAAAGGCCAAAGATTGGAAAGGAAATAATAAAACTTTTAAATTAGAGATGAGGTAATTAATAGTGTATAATACTAAATAAAATCAATGCATAATTCACTTAAACTAGTTAAAATAATAGTATATTTAGGCAATTTTTCTAAAAATATCAACTTCTAAAACATAATGAATTCCTTTGTGCCATCAATGCACATCGAGAAAATAAAATATAAAATAAAATACCATTTACCAAGGCAGTAAAATATTAACTTTCCCCATACCTTATTTGGAAATAATATAAAAGAATGCATGAAAAAACAGGTAATAAAGAATTTTCATAGATGAGGCAACAGAATTTTAAGGTAATTTCGGTGAAATCCAATCCAAATTCTTCCAAGATATTTTTTGAAGTTAAATAAACATGATCTAAGTTGTTTTGTGTAGATGGATGCCTGCTAATAACAAATTTTAGTTCTAAGAAGCAGAAGCTAAAGGGGAAGAATTATCCTATCCGATTCTAACGTATAACAGTTTTTTTAAAAAGCACTAAAATAGATTTGCAGGAAATGAAAAGTAGATCAATAAAACAGAATACAGAGGTTAACACATTTTATTATAAATAATAAATGTGGCAAAATAATTCAATGAGAAAAATGTTCAGTGTATGGTGCAGTTAATATTGGCTTATTCCCTATCAGTTCAGTTCAGTTCAGTAGCTCAGTCGTGTCCGACTCTTTACGACTCCATGAATTGCAGCATGCCAGGCCTCCCTGTCCATCACCAACTCCCGGAGTTCACCCAAACTCATGTCCATTGAGTCAGTGATGCCATCCAGCCATCTCATCCTCGGTCGTCCCCTTCTCCTCCTGCCCCCAATCCCTCCCAGCATGAGTCTTTTCCAATGAGTCAACTCTTCGCATGAGTGGCCAAAGTATTCCCTATACTTCTGTGTAAACAGTTCATTAATAAAATAAAGTTATAGTTATAGTTTGTATTGATGGGACTTGGGACACACTATAGCAAAATATGGCACCCTGGAATACTGAATATTATAAGCTGAAAGAGTTTAAGAAAACAGTAAATATGGGAAGGTCACCCAGACCTTCCCCCAGTCCATCTCCCCTGAAACAGATCGTAAAGCCCTCAAGTGAGAGGTGGCCTCCCTATTCCTGGAGGAAAGGAACATCCTTATCTCTGAAGACAAAATGACACCTAGAAGAATCTAAACAAATTGGCCTTGCCAACTTCTTCCCAGTTAACTACACTTAACTTATACTCTTAAACCTATCCTATTCTTCCAAGACTGTCCGCTCTATCAAGGCAAGCATAAACGCACTCAGGTCTACCTGTTTCTTTAAGTCTCTGCTTCATTATGACATCTCCTGTAACATGTAAAATTCATGTTATACAAAATTTGTCTGCTTTCCTTCCATTATTGTCTTTGTCAGTTTAGTTTTCAGACTCAGAGAGGGACCCGAAGAGGGTTGAGGAAAAATTTTCCTCCCTTATAGCATGATATAATAGATTATATCAAGTGTCTAAATTAAGTAGGTAAAATTACCAGGCTAATATTATAGAAGAATGTGTAAGAGGGGAATATATCTGCGATCTAGCATTTGAAAAAGGAAACCTAATGAAGATATGAAAAGCACATAATAGACAGTGAAACATGAATTTATTTATCTCAAAATCAAGAATTTCTATTGAATGATGACAGAAAATATCAGTTAAGTGACAAATGATAAACTTGGGGGAAAAAAGCTGGCAGTAAGTAAAACCAGTAAGTAATACTGTGTTTTATCAACTGTAAGATGCCTTTGATTCTCAGAAATATTATTTCTGTTTACGTTGTTAAGAAAAATATTATAAAATAAATTATGGTACAACAGTTTATCATTACTTAGAACCTTAAATTCACAAATATTGAAGTCACTCATTTAAACATCTTTGGATATTAAAGTTATGTCTGTGTAAACAACTATGATGAACTTCATACATGTTAGATAGTGCTCCGTTTCAGAAATGTTTTAAATAAAAGGTGCATCTTATATTGCACGTATGATAATATCTAGAATAAACAAGAATTCCTATAAGTCAACAAGAAATATATTCATATATGATTGGAAAATATGAAAAAGATTTGGACAACAATACACAGAATGGAAAGCCTAATTAGCTATTAAAATACAAAGAGTTATGTCAACATTTTAGTTCCAAGTAACTGCAAATTTAAAAGTTGGACATTTTTTTTTTTTTTAATTTAAAAATTTTTTTTTAGTTTTTTATTTTTTAAATTTTAAAATCTTTAATTCTTACATGCGTTCCCAAACATGAACCCCCCTCCCACTTCCCTCCCCATAACATCTCTCTGGGTCATCCCCATGCACCAGCCCCAAGCATGCTGTATCCTGCATCAGACATAGACTGGCGATTCAATTCTTACATGATAGTATACATGTTAGAATGCCATTCTCCCAAATCATCCCACCCTCTCCCTCTCCCTCTGAGTCCAAAAGTCTGTTATACACAGCTGTGTCTTTTTTCCTGTCTTGCATACAGGGTCGTCATTGCCATCTTCCTAAATTCCATATATATGTGTTAGTATACTGTATTGGTGTTTTTCTTTCTGGCTTACTTCACTCTGTATAATCGGCTCCAGTTTCATCCATCTCATCAGAACTGATTCAAAGTCATCAGCTAGGCAACAATTAGAGTCATATAACACAATAATCCTAATATATATTTTACCTAAATATTCATATATACTATAATGTGTATTCCACTCCTAGGTATATATATGAACTCACATAAGCCATGATGTTTGATGGGAACATACTTTACAATATACATTGAGAAAGAACTGAAAGCAACCTGCATGTACATCATTAATTACTGTTGTTGTTTAGTTGCTAAGTCATGTCCGACTCTGCAACCCCGTGGACTGCAGTTTGCCAGGCTCCTCTGTCCATGGGGTTTCTCAGGCAAGAATACTGGGGTGGGCTGCCATTTATTCCTATAGGAGTTCTTCGCAACCCAGGTATTGAACCCCCATCTCCTACATTGCAGGTGGATTCTTTACTGCTGAGCCACCAATGAACCTCACATTATTAGGGGAGTGGGCAAATAAAACATGGTAGTGACACTCTGTAGAATATTCTTAAGTTAACAGGAAGAACTAGTTGGCATACAGCAACATGGATAGAATTTAATAAAAACGTATAAAATGAGAGTGAATCAGTTTATAGCAAGTGATACCTTTATCTAAATAAAAAAGTATGTACATGTTAAAGAAAATACATGTCTTACAAAAATACAGGCACATTCAAGGCCATATTACAAAAACATTAGCAGGGTCCAGATGAAATGAGAAATAAAAATAAAGGTAAATAAATAAAAGCCCCCAAACCTCCAGCTTTATATTGACAGAGGATGGAAGTGTCACATAAAATCAGAGCCTAGATTAGCTCAGTTGTATCTTTACCATTCATAACTTCACAACTCTATTCTCCTCATGATTTTCAAGTTTCCTATTACCTCTACAACTACATTTTTTTCCCTTGAAGAAAACTGTGAAGACATAAGCAGGATAGGATTCACTGATTGGACACATTAATATCTGTTATATATGCATCTTGAATAATCAAAATCTTCTAACTGGTTATTCACTTTGCTACATTCTGTATAAGTATTACAATGAAAAAATATATATACATATATGCATGTGTGTGTGATTTGCTGTCTCACAGTCAATTAAATAATTGAAACCTGCTTGTAATTATCATTATTCTCAGATTTTATACTCTTTTCTAGGAAATGGTATGGTTTATTCCCTAAATGGACTAACAAGGAATATGAGATTACAGGCATGAAATTTCTTTGAACTTTTAGGATGTAAAGTGTTCCGCTAAACTAAGACATTATATTTAGTGTTAGGTAGTTTGATTGTGTCAAAATAACTAATTAGTAAAAGTTGAATAAACCATTTTGATGAAATTTAATTTTAGGCAAACTTGCTTCAGATTCCTTTATTTTTTAAGGAGACAGTGCATACTGGGTCAGACAAGGTGAAAAGAGAAGACTATATTCACAGTAATACTATATCTATTTGTTTTATAAATGCCCACTGTAGAGAATTTGAAAGATAGATGAGCATGGACAGTAAAATTTTAAATCTTCCTAAACATTTCTCTATGCTTACTTTCCCAAGTTTACTGTCTCTGAGGGTATTAGTGCTGCTAGAATTTTGTTTTCTTTTAAAAAATGTTTTATGAAATATACTCACATATTCATTGTGCACATATTGTATATATATGTATTCGAGTATAGCTACATATAACTTTTAAAACATATGAATGATTACTTGGCATTTTGACAAAAATAAGTCTCGATGAAATGAAACATTTTAAATGACTGTAGAAACACTTTTCCAGCTACAGAAAATAGATATAAGAGAGAACCAGGTGTTGTTACCTGGTTTAGTGTCTGGTGGCAAAGTCAATCATTACATTCTGAATATCCCAAACTATTTCTTGATTTCTGGTCATCCAAATAGATGTTCATTAATAGACTTGTTAAACTTTCACACTATGTGTTATAAAAGTGAAAGTTTTAGTCACTTGGTCATGTTCAACTCGTATCCCATCTAGGCTTCTGTGTCCATCTAATTCTCTACCCAAGAATACTGGAGAGGGTAGCCATTCCCTTCTCCAGGGGATCTTCCTGACCCAGTAATCAAATCTGGGTCTCCCGCACTGCAGGCAGATTCTTTACCATCTGAGCCACCAGGAAAGGCCAAGGGGGTTATAAACTCTATTATTATTTGAAAAGTTTATGTGCTGGTTGCTACAAAAAACCCTGAAACTTTAACCAGCAATGTATTTTGGGACCAGCTCCCTTTTAAGTCTTAAGAAGTACAGATTTAACTCTCATGAATTGCAAAGAACTTTCACGAATATGAAAGTTTCTTGCTATTGAGTCTTAATAGAAAGCTGAAATTAAATATTTCTAGCCTTTGACTAGAAATTTCTTTCCAAATTAATTCTTATATTCTTTCCATACTGCGAAAGGGTAAAGAGTAGAAAATTTTTACTTGTAATAATATTTGGCTATAAACATTGATAGCTGAAACTAATGCTATGTTGTCTTTCTCTAAATATGCTGTCGTTCTCTAAATATGCTGTCTTTTTCTAAATAAATTTGCATATATTATGAAAACAGGCTATTTGGTGTGATGACAGTATCAGAGTTTACAGAAGATACAAAATTCATCAAAGCAATAATTACTATCATTCTGAAGATATAACAACTCTTTATTGAATGTGCAAGGTATTTCTTGAAGTTTTTAAATACCTGTCTCATTTGACATTAGTCATATGCCATTTCTCTACCAAACTTGACATTCTTTTTTAGTTGCTTATAGTGATACCAAAAATATTTAACTATCTCCTGTGGTTTTAGGAAATATATATATTAAAAAACTAAGTCTAGGAAATTGACTCTAAATTTATACTCCAAGAAAATAATATTCTTTAGAAGACATAAGCTGTGAAGCTTTTAGTAGCTAAAACCATAACAGATGTAAATTAACCAATTAGTTTTAATATGAAAGACTCTCTCTTTCCCTAGAAAAATTAAATATAGCCAATATCAAAAAAATGTTTCACCTTGAGGCCATTTGATTATATAGTGGAGAACGTTTCTTTGGACATTTCTGCTTCCAGGAAAATGAAAACTGGAGAAATAAGTAATTCCCATCCAGCTCTTGCAAGCTCACTGCATCATTTGCTAAGTGTGTGCATCCAGAGAACAGCCACAAGTATGGAGCAACTCACAAAATCTCAATCATATGTAAGCTTGTACAAAGTCCCTGAAGCAGTCATAGAGAATCTGACATATGCTGATAACTGCATTCAGAAAACTCACTCATCATAAGAAAGGATGATGAATAGTTATGCTGAGTCAGTGGTCACAAGTTGGCAATAAACTTGAGGAAAATTGAGGTCATTTGTTAGACTTGTACAGTACAAAACTCTGCCTTAGACTCAAAAAATTTCATTGATAAAGTAGAATTGAATTGAAAAAAGCTGTTATAGAATACTCTTCCTGAGGCTCCATTCTGCCAAATGGTATACCGGGAATACGAGATGATAAAGGGCAAATCCAGCATTTTATTGCAAAGAGGTAGATACTGTGTTAATAATAGGATCTCAGATTTCTGAATGAACCAAATAGCTACAATAACAAATTTTACCTTATTGACTGGACTGCAGTCAGAGACATAAAAACATGATTTTGAATTTCAAGATTGTTTTATTGATACTTTGATGCTTTACAAAACAATCTGGTTAAATTCAACAGCTGTGTATTGAACATCTATACACAAAATTGTAAAATAAAAGATACTGTAAAGTAAAGGATATGATTTTTGCTTTAGACAAAATTGTAAAGAAATTGTAAAGTAAAGGATATGATTTGTGCTTTCAAGAACGGAATATGCTTACTAAACCCCATTGCTTTCTCTTGGGACATGATCCAACATACTATTGATATTTACATCTATATTCCTCATTCTCATTTTAATACAAAGTATTCTAACTCATGAATCCATTGGTATTCATCCTTATTACATTCTCAGTTCCTAAACAGTACTATATAAAATAGGCACTTTGAAAGTGTTATGGATCTGCGTAATACATGTGCTCCAATCAACCATGGATTTCTGTTTCTGATAAAGGGAATATTGCCTATACATGGATTCTCTTCCTCTTCCTCTGAACTTTTTCTGTTTTTTTTCTTTTTTCTTTTCCTATTTTCTTTCCTGCTTCCCAGGGTTTCTGTACATTATACTTTTTTTCTCTCTCTCTCTTTTTTTCCCCACAGTGGAATAACCTTCTCTGATAACTCACTGACTTCAAATATTGCATAGCTACTTCTATGTTAAAAATTTATAACAAATTTTTAACTTTCAATGTGTTTCTTAGTTTGATTTTGAAAGCTTTTGATAACTGATGAATATTTTTGCTTGGACATCAAATTATATTAATTACTCAATATGTTATTAACTGAATTTGTAATTTTTTCTGTTGCTTGTATCTACCCCAAGAAGCTGTTACTACCTATGTTTTTACTTTTGGTATTGGCATTATCATTCAGTAAGTTTCAAATATAGCAAGTTCATAAACTATTAAGTTTACTGCAGACATAATGTTATCCAATAATATACTTCACTGTATTTTGCAAATTCTTAATCTTTTCACTATACTGTGTAGTATGGTGGTTTTATTTAAAGGTACAGGCTTTGTGGTTAGTCAGACATGGATTCCATCTAAGTACCTCCTTTTATTAGTTATGTGACCAGATTTAAGTCTCTATTTTCTCATCTATAATATAGATATTAAAATAGTTGCTTCACCTTGCTGGAATGATTACATGAGATAATAGAGAGAGAGAGAGAGAGAGAAATTGCTGACAGTACTTGTTAAGTGGTAAATGTCAATAAATTATAGCTAATCTTATTCATGAGCAATATTACCCTTGTTTACTAACTCAACAATTTTTCATTTTGAATATTTTAATTAGAAAAGCTTTTCTAATATAGTAATTTAACTAAATTTCACAGTGAAAACCCACAAGACTGAAACCTAACTTTTGCCATTAACATTTTACTATAGTTGCTTATGACATTATCCATCCTTCAATCCATCCATCAACCCATCTTATGTTAAGATAAATTGCAAATATCAGTATGATACATGTTCTTTATACACTAGCATGCATGCCTAGAATTTATTTCTGCTTTTTGTTTTCTTTTGGCATTTTATAGATGTCTCCCTGTGTGAGTTCCCCACCCCCCCACACACTCATATATATTATTCTTAAGAATAAAAACAAAAATCTGGCATAATCCAAACTTCTATCAAGATATTGAATATTAGCATCATCACAGTGCCCTCACGATTCTTTTTTTAAGTACTATTTTTTTTACTTTGCAATATTGTGTTAGTTTTGCCACTTTGTTTTTTTCTTCTTTTTCTTTTCTTTAATATTGTAGTTTTGAAAATCCAACTTCTACTCTAGATTTTTAATCTTTGCTTTTTGGTATTTGTTATCAATTTTGTACCTTTAAAAACCCTCACGATTCTTTACAGTCAATCCCCATTCTTATCTTTCAAAGGTAACCACTGATCTAATTTTTTTCCCATTATATTAGTTTTGCCTTTGTGGTTACTAACCACGTACTCTGCGTAAAATGCCTTTCACTCAGCAAAATATTTTTGAGGTTTATCCATGTTCTTGCTGGTATCTGTGATTCACTCTTTGAAAAATTACATTTTATTTATCCATTCTTTTATTGATTGACTGAGGTTGTTTACAGCTTGAGGTTATTATAAAAGAGGTTCTAGGCAAATTATTATAAAATCTTGGGGCCATACGTTTTCATTTTTGCTGGATATATGCTTATATGCAGTTATAGAACTGCTAGATTATAGGGTTGATATATATTTAAGAATGTAAAAACTACTAGATTATTTCCAAAGTGTTTATACAATTAGCATTCCTACAAACTACATATGAGATTTCAGTTGACCTGTAAATTGCTTACATTTGGTCTTATCTGTCTTTCAATTAATTTCCAGTGGCTGAGGTTGTTCTGAAGTCTCTCTTCTGGTTTTTAAGTTCACAAAAATCTTTAGTTTTATTTTAACTGAAACTGACTTGGCTTGTCCTCAGAGTAATACTCATAAAAATTGTTACTCACTCCACGTCATTTATTTCCTTTTTCCAATTTTAGAACTGAAATATGCTGGCTTTTGGTCATGTACCAGTTACTTTAAGCTTCATTTATTTCCTTAGAATTCATAATTATCTGTGAGAGGTTTGTTTCCAGTAGGAACTAACTCAGCCATCCATGCTGTAAGCTGGACACATCAAGTCTTATAAACCTGTTTTGATAATATCCTAATTAGTCTCCTGCACTTTATTTTTCAAAAATTTCTCACCCACCATTAACATCAATCCCAGGTGAAACATACTAGTGCACGGAATTGTCTCTCTGTTAAAAATGTCTTTAATGGTTCCTCTGCTCTTGGAAAAAGTGTCCCTACAGTCTAGGGACTATAAATCCTACAGTCTTAGCTTAGTGTTCAGGGTTCTCCATGACCTGAGTATACGCCAATTTTCAATTTAGTTTCTCACAATATGGATACCATATGAGAGAAAAGTTCTACAGAAGAGCAATTTTTTTTCAAGATGTGCAATGCTTTTGTCATTGAGATGTTACTTAAAATTTTGACCCTTAAATTTAATCTCCTAGATTGCTTGGACTTGAATTTCAGCTTTATAATTTATAAGCACACATCGTTTATTGAGTTTTGCTTTATTGTGCCTTACGTATACTGCTTCTTCTTTTTTTTTTTTTTTAAGAAATTGTAGGTTTGTGGAAACCACATCAAGCGACTCCATCAAATCATTTTTTTCAACAGCATTTCATCACTCTGTGTTTCAGTGTCACATTTAGGCAATGTTCATAATATTTCAAATGTTTTAATTATCGATATATTTGTCATGAGGATCTGTGATCAGTGGTCTTTGATGTTACTACTGTAATTGTCTGGGGGCTCCTTGAACAACACCCATTTAAGAAGGTGAACTTAATCAATAACTGCTATTTGTATGCTGACTGCTCCACCATTTACTGCTCTCGCTCTCCTTAAGCCTCTCTTCCCAAGACACTGTATTTCCTTTCACAATATTAAAATAAGGCAAATTAATATTCCTACAATGGTCTTGAAGTGTTCAAGTGAAAGGAAGAGTCCCATGTCTCTCACTTTCAATCAAAAGCTACAGATAATCAAGCTTAGTGAGGAAAGCATTCAAAAGCTGAGATAGGTCAAAAGCTGGGTCTTCTGGGCCAATTAACCAGTTTTTAATGCAAAGGAAAAGTTCCTGAAGGAAATTAAAAATGCTACTCCAGTAAACACATGACTAATAAGTATGTAAAACAGATTTGTTGTTTTTAAGGAAGAAGTTTTAGTGGTCTGGATAAAAGATCAAGTCAGCCACAACATCCTCTTAAACCATCCTCTACTTAAGAGTAAGACTAATTCTCCTCAATGCTATGAAGGCTGAGAGAGGTGAAAGAAGCTGTACAAAAAGGTTTGAACATAGCAGAGGGTTGGTTTATGAAGTTTAAGGAAAGAAGCCACCCCTATAACACAAAAGTGAAAGGTGAAGATCTACTGAAGATAATTAATGAAAGTGTTTTCACTAAACAACAGAATTTTTTTTGTGTAAATGAAACAGCCTCATGTTTGAAAATAAGACTTTTATAGCCAAAGAGGAGAAGTCAATGTCTGGCTTCAAAATTTCAAAGGATAGGTGCTTGTTAGGGGCTAATGCAGCTGATGTTTTTGGGTTGAAGTCAACGCTTATCACTCCAAAAGATCTAGGACCCGTAAGAATTATGCTAAATCTACACTGCCTGCACTCTACAAATGGAACTACAAAGCCTGGATGACAACACATCTGGTTTCAACAAAGTATACTGTTGATAATTGCTGCTGAGGGAAAAAAAAAAAAAAGATTTCTTTCCTGGTCACCCAGAGTGCTGATGGAGATGTATAATGAGATAAATGCTGCTTACAGGCCTGCGAACACAACATCCATACTTTAGCCCATGGATCAAGGGGTCATTTTGATTATCAGTTCAGTTCAGTCGCTCAGTTATGTCTGATTCTTTGTGACCCTATGGACTGAAGCACATTAGACTTCCTTGTCCATCACCAACTCCCGGAGCTTGCTCAAATTCATGTCCATCAAGTCAGTGATCACATCCAACCATTTCATCCTCTGTTAATCAAGTTTTTCTTATTAGCAAATACATTTCGTAAGATTATAACTGTGATAGATCTGGTGAATTTGGGCAAAGGAAATGGAAAACCTTCTGGAAAGAATTCACCACCCTAAATGTCAATGACAACCTTTGCAATTCAAGGAAAGATACTGAAGTGATAGCATTCACAGGAATTTAGGAGAAGTTGATTAAGAACTTCATGGATGGTGTGGAAGGGCTCAAGACTTCAGTTAGGGAAGCTCCTGAAGATGTGGAAATAGAAGCGAGCTAGAACTAGAAGTGGAGTCTAAAGATGGGACTGAATTGCTGCAATCTAATGATAAAACTTGAATAAATGAGGAATTGTTTCGTATGGATGAGCAAAGAAAGTGATAAAATTTTTCTTGAGATGAAATCTACTTCTGGTGAAGACACTGTGAATAGTGTTGAAATGACAACAAACGATTTAAAATATGACATAAACCTAAATGAGAAAGCAGTGGCAAAGCTTGGGGAGATTGACTCCAATTTTGAAAGTTGTGCTGTGGGTAAAATGTTATCAAAAATCATTTCATACTACAGAGAAATTGTTTGTGAAAGGAAGAATCAATCAGTACAGCAAACTTCATTTCTTTCTTACTATAAGAAATTTCCACAGCCACCCCAATTCTCAGCAGCCACCATCCTGATCAGTTAGCAGCCATCAACACTGAAGCAAAACCCTTCACCAGCAAAAATATCACAACTTTCTGGAGGCTCAGATGCTGGTTAGAATTTTTTAGCAATGATGTGTTCTTAATTAAAGTATGTACATTGTATTTTTAAGACATATGTTGTTGTACACTGACTAGACTGCAGTATAGTATAAACATAATTTTATATGCACTGGGAAACCAAAAATATTGTGTGACTTGCTTTATGCTGCTGCTGCTGCTAAGTCGCTTCAGTCATGTCCAACTCTGTGTGACCCCGTAGACGGCAGCCCACCAGGCTCCCCGTCCCTGGGATTCTCCAAGCAAGAACATTGGAGTGGGTTGCCATTTCCTTCTCCAATGCATGAAAGTGAAAAGTGAAAGTGAAGTCATTCAGTCGTGTCCTATCCTCAGCAACCCCATGGACTTCAGCCTTCCAGGCTCCTCCATCCATGGGATTTTCCAGGCAATAGCACTGGAGTGGGGTGCCATTGCCTTCTCCTGCTTTATGCTAATATTGGCTTTATTGTGGTGGTCTGGAACCAGATCCACAGTATCTCAAAGGTAAGCCTGTATTAACTGTGTAGTCTTTGGCAATCTGAGGAAATAGCTACATCAAAATGAGTAGGAAAGATTGTGATACACTTTTTGCCAAAAAACCTCACCCCAGAACTTGCATGCTTGCTTAGTTGCTAAGTCATGTCTGACTCTTTGCAACCCCATGGACTGTAAGCAATTAAACAGAGTGGGCTGAGGAGCCTGATGGGCTACAGTCGATAGGGCCACAAAGAGTTGGACACACTGACACACTGGAGCTACTTAGCATGCATGCACACATGTCAATTATATTTTATTAAAACTGGAAAAAAAATAAATATGAGTTTCCAGGATATGCTCCAGAGGAAGTTATCTATGAATCTCAGAAACTTCAGTTCAGTCACTCAGTTATGTCCAACTCTTTGCGAACCCATGTATTACAGCACTCCAGGCTTCCCTGTCCTTCATCAACTCCTGGACCTTGCTCAAGCTCATGTCCACCGAGTCGGTGATGCCATCCAACCATCTCATCCTCTGTCGTCCCCTTCTCCTCCTGCCTTCAATCTTCAAAGACCACCAGCATCAGAGTCTTTTCCAGTGAGTTAGTTATGTGCATCAGGTGGCCAAAGTATTGAAGCTTCAGCTTCAGCATCAGTCCTTTCAATGACTATTCAGGACTGATTTCCTTCAGGATTGACTGGTTTGATCTCCTTGCAGTACAAGGGATTCTCAAGAGTCTTCTCCAACACCACAGTTTAAAAACACCAATTCTTCGATGCTCAAACTTCTTTATATTCTAACTCTCACATCCATACATGACTACTGGAAAAGCCATAGCTTTGACAAGAGGGACCTTTGTCAGCAAAGTAAGGTCTCTTTTTAATATGCTGTCTAGGTTTGTCATAGCTTTACTCCCAAGGAGAAAGTGTCTTTTAATTTCATGGCTGCAGCCACCATCTGCAGTGATTTTGGAGCCCAAGAAAATAAGGTCTGTCACTGTTTCCATTGTTTCCCCATCTGTTTGCCATGAAGTGATGGTACTGGATGCCGTGATCTTCTTTTTGAAAATTGAGTTTTAAGCCAGCTTTTTCACTCTTCTCTTTCACTGTCATCAAGAGACTCTTCAGTTCCTCTTCACTATCTGCCATAAGGGTGGTGTCATCTGCATGTCTGAGGTTATTGAAATTTCTCCTGGCAGTCTTGGTTCCAGCTTGTGCTTCATCTAGCCTGCCATTTAGCATGATGTATTCAGTGTATAAGTTAAATAAGCAGGGTGACAATATACAGTCTTGACATAGTCCTTTCCCTATTTGTAATCAGTCCGTTGTACCATGTCCAATTCTAACTGTTGCTTCTTGACCTGTATACAGATATCTCAGGAGGCAAGTAAGGTGGTCTGGTATTCCCATCTCTTGAAGAATTTTCCACAGTTTGTTGTGATCCACACAGTCAAAGGCTTTGGTGTAGTCAATAAAGCAGAAGTAGACTTTTTTCAGAAACTCTCTTGCTTTTTCTTGATGCAACGAGTGTTGGCAATTTGATATCTGGTTCCTCTGTCTTTTCTAAATTCAACTTAACAGAAACATATGTGATCAATAATCTCTTTGAAAATAAATGGGAAATTGAATTTGTACATAAATATTTACCTATTAAGTAACTAAAGCATTATTTCAGCAAAGAGAGGCTAGGGATAACAGTAACTGCTTTCTGTGTCCCTACTGTGGCAATTTGTGAGGTTTCCCTGGTGACTTAGCGGTAAAATAGTCTTCCTGCCAATGCAGGAGACACAGTTTGGATTCCTGATCCAAGAGGATCCTACATGCCACGGGAGCAACTAACCCCATGCACCACAACTATTGAGCCTGTGCTTTGGAGCCAAGGAGCTGCATCTGGAAAACCAGGCACCAAATCTTCTGAAGCTCACACACCCTAGAGTCCATGCTCTAGAACAGGAGAGCCACCACAATGAGAAGCCCTCATACCACAACTCGAGAGTAGCTCCCGCTTGTGGCGACTAGAGAAAAGCCCAAGCAATGGTGAAGATCCAGAAGAGTCAAAAATACATTAGAAAAAAATATTGTATGGATTTTACTTAGAAAAAGAAATTTGTGATAAAGATTGTTTTTGTACAAATAAGAAAGAGATGTTGCCTAATATACACAATGTATAGAACCGTATCACTCATTTGAAAAGATTCTCTCTTAAGATATGTCTCTGAATTAAAAAAAAAAAAAGCAACAAGGGACTTGCTTTCTTACATTAACTATTTTCTGGCTGTCCATTATGGAGCTCAGTTGGAAACATTCATGAATTCCTATCTACCTTAGATTAGGTATGAATCCTCTACCATCTTCTGACTCATCTACAAATTAACTTGACAGAATAATGAAACAGATTGCTGCTGCTAAGTCGCTTCAGTCGTGTCCGACTCTGTGCAACCCCATAGACGGCAGCCCATCAGGCTCCCCCGTCCCTGGGATTCTCCAGGCAAGAACGCTGGAGTGGGTTGCCATTTCCTTCTCCAATGCATGAAGGTAAAAAGTGAAAGTGAAGTCGGTCAGTTGTGTCCAACTCTGCGCGACCCCATGGACTGCAGCCTATCAGGCTCCTCCGTCCATGGGATTTTCCAGGCAAGAGTACTGGAGTGGGGTGCCATTGCCTTCTCCAATGAAACAGATTAGCAGGAGAAACTCAAATAAAATTTAATAACAGTATTACATGGGTGAGGAAAACTGAGTAACTCACCAAACTGTCCTAAGCCCTCACCTTAAATATCATTTTTCAGCTAAAGATAAGTGGATGTTGAGGGTAGTAGTTTGGGACTTCCTAGTGGAGGGAAGCAATTGACATGCAGATGGAAAAACAAATGCCTGGTGAACAACTGTTTGCTGGGCCACTTACAGACCTTGAGGATACAGAGGGGATTCTGGTCTCTAGGCTCCATCACTCCTCACCCATATTTTAAAATATATCTCTGGAGATAACTCTGTTCCAAGAAAAGTCCTTTATCTAAATTCTTTAGGATCTAAGGGGAGGCAAAAAGAAAGCCTTCCTGAGTCTTATTTTTCCTAAAAGTAATCAGTCTACATGAATCCTTATGCCAAACAGACACATTTCAGAATCGTAAATTTTGTTTCCCTACATATACAATTAATGTATAAAGTATTTAAAATTATGTAGCCAATGTGTTAAGAAAAAGATCTAAATAATAAAAATAATTATTTAGAAGCCATAAAATATACTCTGTACCCCAAGTACAGGATCCCGATTACCCTGGTGGCTCAGATGATAAAGAATCTGCCTGCAGTGCAGGAGACCCGGGTTTGATCCCTAGGTTGGGAAGATCCACAGGAGAAGAGAATGGCCACCCACTCCAGTATTTTTGCCTGGAGAATTCCATGACAGAGGAGCCTGGCAGGCTACAGTTCATGGGGTCTCAGAGAGTTGGACACGGCTGAGCGACTAACACTTTCACTTTCACCCCAAGCAATAATGCCTTTAACCCTTTTTAAAGGAATTAAAATGAAAGTTGTTTTTTAGAAAACATTTTCAACTATGATTTTCTACAGGCAAGATAGGAATACCCAGTTAACTTTGGCACTGAATGAATTGAACATTTTCTGCTTGGTTTAATGCTTCATAATAGAAGGTGATTAATTCCTGACACATTAATGTAAATTTATGTTTTTCATACACCGGTTATTACTGGGCATTTAATAGAGTAACATTTTCTTTGGACTTAAAAACAAAACTGAGAAAATGTATTTAAATTTTGCTCTTTCTGTATATTGTATAGTGTCAGTGACTTACTGAATTACTACCATTCATTTATTCCCGTTTGTTAATAATCTGTGCCTGTTAGAAGATAATTGGCAATATTTTAAAATGCAATTAAAAAATGGCTAACAGTCTTTGTAAACTCACATCCAAAAGGTTTTCATGTTCCAACTTGTTATTAAATAAATTATTGATAGTTTAAGGAAAAATCATTGTTTCTCAATGCCTCAATCTTAGTTATCTTGAGCTTAAAGTTTCAAAAACTCTATTGTCTAGTATTACCAGATTATCTGGTCTATGCATTTATTAATTTATTCAAATGACAGTGTATTGTGCACTGCCAACAATGAATTAGGAATAAATATGCATATGAATTTTTTTTTCGTTGGAGTTAAAAACACAACAAAGATTTTTCCATTATAGGAATATATGTCTAGTGAAAAATACCATATTTTTATAGATCCTGTTTCATTATTGGGCACACATAAAGATGGATCAATTTGTCTTTTAATAAGCATTACCAAAGCAACAGAAAATCATAATATATGTTAGCCAGTGGATTAATTGCTATGAGTATAAAAATAAAAATGACATCAATAAAAACACTGATGATAATAATAGTTGCTGTAATTATTAAATGCTGATACTTAGCTAGATGATAAGTTAATTACTTAATATGTCATATATTTTAAAAAAATCTTTGTCTTTTAATATGCTGTTGGATTCAGTTTGTTATTATATTGTGGAGAAGTTTTGCACCTATTTCATAAGAATTATGATCAGTTGCTGTGTGTGTGTGTGTGCTATCCTTGTCTTGCTTTGGTACCAGTATCAGAGTAACAGTAGCTTCAGTGAATGTCTTAAGATGTGTTTCCTCCTCGCCTTTTTTTTGAAATTTGAGAAAACTGCTGTTAAAATTCTTCAAATGTTTGGTCGGATTCACCAATGAGCACATTGGTCTTGGACTTTTCTTTGTCAGGAGATTTTTGATTACTGATTCAATATTTGTACTTGTTACAGTGTTAGTCAGTCAGTTGTGTCCAACTCTCTGAGACCCCACAGACTGTAGCCTGCCAGGCTTCTCTGTCTATGGAATTCTCCAGGCAAGAATACTGAAGTGGGTAGCCATTCTCTTCTCTAGCAGATCTCAACTCAGGGGTCAAAACTGGGTCTCTGGCATTGTGGGCATATTCTTTACTATCTGAGTCAGCAGGGAAGCCTTGTTATATATCTGTTCAAATTTTCTATTTCTTCTTGATTTAGTTTTGATAAGTATTGTGTGTGTGTGTTTTTTTTTTTTTTTTAGGATTCTGTCATTCCATTTAGCTTCTCCAATATGTTGATGTATAATTTTTTATAGAATTCTCTTAAGCTAGTTTTTACTTCTCTACATCATAATTGAGCTAGGAAAAGTAAATGTTTGGATAGAAGAATTAAATCATCTAAGACAGATCATTCATCAATCCTATTACAGAAGAATGAATCAGATCTTATAAGAAAATCTGGAAGCAATGCACATGCAAGTAATGGAATAAAGCTAAGATGCAGGGATAGATGCAAAGTTCATGAAAAGTTGTTGGTTTTTCTGACTTTACCTCTTGTAAATTTGCAGAGAAACATTTGGTGGTGAGCTTGAGTTTACTGGGAGATGACCTGCCTGGCAATTAGGAAGCAGATATAGACATCAAATTTAGGAATAACAAGACTAAAATTATACCACTTTTAACTAATGGTAATCTTCAGAATTTAATGGATCCTATTTCACTTTCACCTTCCAAAAATTGTGCAACTTTATTTTTGGCCCATTCTAACTTGGACTGTGTGGATGACATAAGTGTGGAAAATTCTGAAAGAGATGGGAATACCAGACCACCTGACCTGCCTCTTGAGAAACCTATATGCAGATAAGGAAGCAACAGTTAGAACTGGACATGAAACAACCGACTGGTTCCAAATAGGAAAAGGAGTGCATCAAGGCTGTATATTGTCACCCTGCTTATTTAACTTATATGCGGAGTACATCATGAGAAACACTGGGCTGGAAGAAGCACAAACTGGAATCAAGATTGCCAGGAGAAATATCAATAACTTCAGATATGCAGATGACACCACCCTTAAGGCAGAGTGTGAAGAGGAACTAAAAAGCCTCTTGATGAAAGTGAAAGAGGAGAGTGAAAGAGCTGGCTTAAAGCTCAACATTCAGAAAACGAAGATCATGGCATCTAGTCCCATCACTTCATGGGAAATAGATGGGGAAACAGTGGAAACAGTGTCAGACTGTTTCCAAAATCACTGCAGATGGTGACTGCAGCCATGAAATTTAAAGATGCTTACTCCTTGGAAGAAAAGTTTTGACCAACTTAGATAGCATATCGAAAAGCAGAGACATTACTTTGCCAACAAAGGTCCGTCTAGTCAAGGATATGGTTTTTCCAGTAGTCATGTATGGATGTGAGAGTTCAACTGTGAAGAAAGCTGAGTGCCGAAGAATTGATGCTTTTGAACTGTGGTGTTGGAGAAGACTCTTGAGAGCCCCTTGGACTGCAAGGAGATCCAACCAGTCCATTCTGAAGGAGATCGGTCCTGGGTGTTCTTTGGAAGGAATGATGCTAAAGCTGAAACTCCAGTACTTTGGCCACCTCATGTGAAGAGTTGACTCATTGGAAAAGACTCTGATGCTGGGAGGGATTGGGGGCAGGAGGAGAAAGGGATGACAGAGGATGAGATGGCTGGATGGCATCACCGACTCGATGGGTCTAAGTTTGAGTGAACTCTGGGAGTTGGTGATGGACAGGGAGGCCTGGCGTGCTGCAATTCATGGGGTCGCAAAGAGTTGGACACGACTGAGCGACTGAACTGAACTGAACTTGGAGTCATACAAGGAAGGAGGCCTGGAAGATAGACTGGTAATACCAAAACCAACCCAATATGTTAACTCCAAACTAAAATTTTAACAGGAGATAATATTGTTGTACCCATTTTTCTGAGTATGAGCTTCCATACCAAAATGAAAAGCCTTCCTGTGATGATTCGGACAGAGAGCAGACATTAATGAAAGCAAGACTGAAAGAGGGATTCCTTAACCATATTCTTTAGTAGCTGCACCATCTTGGATGTTGATTATATTAATATAAGAAAGATAAAGACATATATGGTTCAGTTCAGTTCAGTTCATTTCAGTCACTCAGTCATGTCCAACTCTTTGTGACCCCATGAATCGCAGCACGCCAGGCCTCCCTGTCCATCACCAACTCCCGGAGTTCACTCAGACTCACCCACTGAGTCAGTGATGCCATCAGGCATCTCATCCTCTATCGTCCCCTTCTCCTCCTGCCCCCAATCCCTCCCAGCATCAGAGTCTTGTCCAATCAGTCAACTCTTCGCATGAGATGGCCAAAGTACTGGAGTTTCAGCTTCAGCATCATTCCTTCCAAAGAACACCCAGGACCAATCTCCTTTAGAATGGACTGGTTGTTTTTGGTTTCCACTATATGCAGGAAATGATAATGCTAATGGATAGATGATTTGGTACTGAAAGTGAAGTACAAAAAAGTAGGCAATTTCACCAGAGTTTTAAGCCCTAGCTTCAAGATCATGGTGCCTCAAAAAGAGAATATGTGTGGTTATCTCCTGAAAGTACTTCTGGAAATTACTTCCTGAAAAGCATATGAGTATCATCAGAGTGACAGCTCTTAGAAAAAGATTTAGATAAAACAAGGTATCACAAGAGAAATGGAAATAAAAATCAGAAGTATAAATCAGGGTAGAAGAAATGGATTTGGTTTTTATCATAAATCATATTAAGACTCCTAAACCAAATGGTTGGTCCCATCTTTCAAGGTCTTTAATGGTGACTAATACTGAAAGCTTTGTTATATAAGAATGAGTGATGTAAGAGATCAGTTGCCTACAGAGACGTAATATTGAAAGAATAGGAATGTGCAAATGTACATGTAGAAATGTACAAATCTAATTAATGAAGGAGCTTATATACTTCATCAGTCTCAAAGATTAAAATTGGAGTATTGATTTAAGGAAGTGGGAGTGTCAAAGATTACTGATGGATTGGAATCTGCAGTCCTAAACATGCCTCCAGAGGCAGTGGCCCTAAATTAAGGATGAGAGATCAAAATAATCAGATTAGTTCCATTGTTTCAATGCAAAATTATAATAATAGTCTTCAAATTAAAGGATTGCTGCTAACTGAAGAAGTCGTGTTTCTCTTTATGAATCAGAGGGAGAGCTGAAGAACAAAAACATGATGAAAGGTGATGTTAGTATACTGGAATGATATTTAACTCAATTTTTCAGTAATAAAAAGGAGAACTATATTTAAATGAACAGAATAGAAATGTATATATTAAGTTTTCTGTGCCTGTTCAAACATTATCAAGCAAATGATCAATTACTTTAGTTTTGATAACATATTCTAGTTCTTAATTATTTATTACTCTAACAGCACCTCCTTGCAACCTAAATGTAACTGATAATAGTAGAAAGGCAGGATACTATGGCAGTAAATACCTAGACCTGATTTGATCCTTAGCTCTACCACACATTGGCTATCTGATCTTGGGGGGAATTTTTTAACTTTTTTTTGAGTCTCAGTTTCCTATATTATAAAATTGAACAGAGATCTATAGGCAAGTTCTCATGTGGACTTCACGAACAAATGTAACATAATAAGATATTTTTTAAAAGATTAGTTATAGAAAGCTTATTTCCACACTTATTTTTGGAAAATGTCAGTGTTTTATAAAACTTCCTGGTAAAGGAATTTGAAGACTGTAGGGATATCAAAGTAGGCATACAGTTCTGCTATAACTAGCTTTACTTTGATCTGTTTTTAATCATGAGGTTTCATGTAAGATTTTGTATAAAATAGGGATTAGTGATAGAAGTATAATATACATTGAGATTTGATCTTTCCAGTTAACAGTATTCAGTCCCCATGTTTCCTTTTTAGTTCCTATAATTGTTGGAAGGTTTTTTTTTTTTTAATCTCTGTATTATAGAAAAATAAAATGAAGCTTTGAGTTTCCAGAGTTTAACTAACACCTGGATCTTCCAACCATAAGACTGGGCTTTTGATCCTTTAAATATCACAATAGCCTTAGAGTATAGAAAAAGAAGCACTGGTATCTAACAAGAAACCTGACTGAAGGACGTGGTACAAATTAAGTAAGTGAATTTACCATTTGAACACAGAACTTTCACTTCTGGACCCATATTCTCTCCTTTTCATCATTCTGGGAGCCAAATTAATTAACATCATATGATGTTATAATGTATACGGTTCGGTTCAGTTCATTTCAGTCGCTCAGTCGTGTCCGACTCTTTGCGACCCCATGAATCGCAGCACGCCAGGCCTCCCTGTCCATCACCAACTTCCAGAGTTCACTCAGATTCACGTCCATCGAGTCAGTGATGCCATCCAGCCATCTCATCCTCCGTTGTCCCCTTCTCCTCCTGCCCCCAATCCCTCCCAGCATCAGAGTCTTTTCCAATGAGTCAACTCTTTGCATGAGGTGGCCAAAGTACTGGAGTTTCAGCTTTAGCATCATTCCTTCCAAAGAAATCCCAGGGCTGATCTCCTTCAGAATGGACTGGTTGGATCTCCTTGCAGTCCAAGGGGCTCTCAAGAGTCTTCTCCAACACCACAGTTCAAAAGCATCAATTCTTCGGCGCTCAGCTTTCTTCACAGTCCAACTCTCACATCCATGCATGACCACAGAAAAAACCATAGCCTTGACTAGACCGACCTTAGTCGACATAGTAATGTCTCTGCTTTTTAATATGCTATCTAGGTTGGTCATAACTTTTCTTCCAAGGAGTAAGCGTCTTTTAATTTCATGGCTGCAGTCAACATCTGCAGTGATTTTGGAAACAGTCTGACACTGTTTCCACTGTTTCCCCATCTATTTCCCATGAAGTGATGGGACCGGATGCCATGATCTTTGTTTTCTGAATGTTGAGCTTTAAGCCAACTTTTTCACTCTCCACTTTCACTTTCATCAAGAGCCTTTTTAGTTCCTTTTCACTTTCTGCCATAAGGGTGGTGCCATCTGCATATCTGAGGTTATTGATACTTCTCCTGGCAATCTTGATTCCAGCTTGTGTTTCTTCCAGTCCAGCATTTCTCATGATGTACTCTGCATAGGAGTTAAATAAGCAGGGTGACAATATACAGCCTGACATACACCTTTTCCCTGTTTGGAACCAGTCCGTTGTTCCATGTCCAGTTCTAACTATTGCTTCCTGACCTGCATACAGATTTCTCAAGAGGCAGGTCAGGTGGTCTGGCATTCCCATCTCTTTCAGAATTTTCCACAGTTTATTGTGATCCACACAGTCAAAGGCTTTGACATAGTCAATAAAGCAGAAATAGATGTTTTTCTGGAACTCTCTTGCTTTTTCCATGATCCAGCGGATGTTGGCAATTTGATCTCTGATTCCTCTGCCTTTTCTAAAACCAGCTTGAACATCAGGGAGTTCTCGGTTCACGTATTGCTGAAGCCTGGTTGGAGAATTTTGAGCATTACTTTACTAGCATGTAAGATGAGTGCAATTGTGCAGTAGTTTGAGCATTCTTTGGCATTGCCTTTCTTTGGGATTGGAATGCAAACTGACCTTTTCCAGTCCTGTGGCCACTGCTGAGTGTTCCAAATTTGCTGGCATATTGAGTGCAGCACTTGCACAGCATCATCTTTCAGGATTTGAAAGAGCTCAACGGGAATTCCATTACCTCCACTAGCTTTGTTCATAGTGATGCTTTCTAAGGCCCACTTGACCTCACATTCCAGGATGTCTGGCTCTAGGTGAGTGATCACACCATCGTGATTATCTGGGTCATGAAGATCTTTTTTGTACAGTTCTTCTGTGTATTCTTGCCACCTCTTCTTAAGTTTATTAAATAACTTCCTGCCCTAGACACTTTGTTTTAATATTACGATCTGAGCATCAATATTTTAGATGATGCAGGGTTTTATTGTGGTTTGATTTAAAAAGAAATGCATTTCCCCATAAATACTACTGAATTTCATTGTAGCTGGGTTTTAAAATTTGAGAAGTAACTTATGAAATAGTTTCAAATTTGTTTTTCTATTTGTTAAACTCTGAGTGCTGATCTTTTAATTAGTTATATTTTTGATAGAAATAAATGCCTTAAACATAGTCAAAGCCCTCTAATCATTTCATATTATTGAGTCTTGTAATAGTTGAATATTACTTAAAGAAAACTTTGTTAATTTTATAGTTAGAAGACAAAATTGTTTTCTATAATATATATGAAGTCCATGTTTATATTTATATGTGTGGATGCTTTGGTGTGTGCACAGAGAATAAGATTTATTACACTTTGTGTTAAGTTACTCAATATTAGAGTATTAATTTTGCTATTTTCAGACTCAACTCCAAGTTATTCTTCCCATAGTCAAATGTGAACCCAAGAATAAGATTATCTAAAACCTCTACACCAACTAGAGTGTACATGAAACTAATTCTTAGAAAAAATGTGCATTTTCACGCTTTTCCAAACAGAGTATAAACATTTGTATTTTTTCTGCTTATAACTTTTTTTTAGATCTAATTTTAACCTCTTTGTTTTTCCAATCTTGAGTTGCTGTGCCTGATTTTCTAAATTCTCACGGTATCTCAAGCTTTGTCCCTTAACATGTCTAGAATAGCTGTCATACCTCAAAGAAATTTTCATTAGTTTTGAATGTGTGCTCTAAAAGAACAGAAATTCTTAGACTCTAGTGTATACAATTTTAAACATGTATTTTTTCAGAAAATGTGTTTGGTGCATAATGGGAGTAATAATATTAAATTTGTTTATTTAGGTTGTAGAACTGTACTATTTTTCATGGGGCACTTCAACTTAATGTTCCATGGACAGATTTTGAGAAATTCTGATTTGCTTTATGAAATATTTTTCTGTTTTATGCACTTGGAAGGATGTCCAATTAACAGGGAAACTAGGATGAACATTATATAAGTTTTGAAATTTTATGTATAGAAAAATGTATAGAAATTGCATGCATACAAAAATTTTCATGTATAGAAAAAAGAATAAGCTTTTCTTCACCTGAAATAGTTATTTGGTCAGGATCCTTGGAAACGATGATTCAGAAAAGTAGGACACTGTCCATCTTTGTGCATACATACTAATCTAAAGCAATTATAATGCATCTCAGCATTAAATACAGATTTAATCAAAAGCAAGAAAACAGAAATTTAAGAAGCATTTACTATAGTCCTTGGACAGATCCCTCTCCCTTCTGGTTGTCTTCATTTCCTTGATATTCTTTCTACTTTACTCTGACCTTTACACTGATTTAGTATTCTTTTACCTATCTGACTTCTCACTTCTCACAATGGCCTTCACTTCAGCTAGCACAAAAAACTATACACTTTTTGCATAGACACTATACCTGTCACTCAAAATGCAACAGAATTGCTTCCAGAACTTTGTACTTTTATAACTGCTTTCATCCATGGATCTCATAAAGCCCAGCAAACACAACCTCATTAATTCCTTAGAATATTCCTGTGAAGTTGGTGGGTGGCCAGTATTATTATCCCAGTGTTATAAAACATTTTATCCAGTTTACATAAAGCTTTACTTTCTGTGTTATGCAGCTTTTATGAGTGAGCAATGTGGCCAAGGATATTGGAAATGCAATGCAGACCTAGGAAAAGAACTTGTACTAACAAGAAAGGCCCAGCATTTCATGTCTTTAGATGTTGTTTCCCTTCTGTGTTGTAATAGACTGTTGCTCAATTTTGACATACCATTTTTAACTATTATTTTTTAAAAATTGCTGCAGTCCTTATGAGGATTATATTATTCTTTAGTTATGTTTCCTCCATGTCCTAGAGAGTGAATAGTCTACATAAAATATGTAAAATAAAGAGCAGCTTACAAAGTATATCTTAAACCCCATTATAAACCTACCAAATAATGGCCTCATTTATATAAACCACACATCAGTAATCACTGAGTTTATTAATTCTATTAATTTGGTATACTTTGTCATGAAGAAAGAATAATCGTTAATTGCAAAATAATGGTTCCTTCTAGATTTAGGAAGGATAACATAATACAGGGGGCTTATCTGGTGGCTCAGTGGTAAAGAACCCACCTATCAATGCAGGAAATGTGGGTGAGACTTCTGGGTCAGGAAGATCCCCTGGAGAAAGAAATGACAGCCGACTCCAGTATTCTTGCCTGGGAAATGCCATAGACAGAGGAGCCTGGTGGGCTACAGTCCATGGGATTGCAAAAGAGTCTGACATGACAGAGATTAAATAACAACAATACAATATAGGAGGTGGTATACAGAAGACTTTAGTAATTTTATAATATTTACTCCTTAAATTAGGTATGAGCATAAGGCATATTTTATGTTATTACTTGTGTTTTTAAAATATATCTAATATTATATAATAAGTAGAAAAGAAAGAAAATTGTGCTTGATGTTACCAAGCAATGAGATAGATTATATCGAAAATGAATCAGATATGGTGATGAGGTGATTGAATAGTTGAGATAATTTTTAGATGTATTATGTTGAATCACGTGTTATGCAGAGGAAATATTGAATAGCACGTGGAGGTCTGAAGCCCAGAGAGACAACTGAGATGGAATTCTTGATTTGGAAGTCATTGACATATTAATTTTCAGTAAGGCTGAGGGAGTAGGCAAGATCTCCTTGAGAGTACAGATTGTAGATGAGGGAGATGAAAACACCTACGATTTTATGGTGAGATGAAGCAATTTCAATGAAAGAAGCAAGGAAGCAGAATCAAGTAAAGAAAATCATATAACGGGTTTTTAGCTCAGAGTACAACAATGTGCCCCAGGTTTTGGATCCCTGTCCCTCTTCTAGGGGTATAATCACTCTCTGTGGTTTTGAAGTATCGTAGGGTACTGTTTGGACAAGGCAATGGCACCCCACTCCAGTACTCTTGCCTGGAAAATCCCACAGACGGAGGAGCCTGGTAGGCTGCAGTCCATGGGGTCGCGAAGAGTCGGACACGACTGAGTGACTTCCCTTTCACTTTTCATTTTTATGCATTGGAGAAGGAAATGGCAACCCACTCCAGTGTTCTTGCCTGGAGAATCCCAGGGACGGGGGAGCCTGATGGGCTGCCGTCTGTGGGGTCGCACAGAGTCAGACAGGACTGAAGCGACTTAGCAGCAGCAGCAGCAGTAGCAGGGTACTGCTGGCAGACATTCTTAAGCCATTTTTAAAGAAGTCTGGTTGTGAAGGAAAGAGATACAGACTAGAGATAGGGTGATAGCTGGAGAGTATGTGAGTGTTTTCTTTCTCTTTATTTTTTGAAATAGATTGGAGAAATCTAAACATGTATAAATAGCCATCCAAGAAAACAGGTAGGAAGAAATTGATGACATAATGCAGTAGCTACTTTAGTTAAGCAGCAACAGATAACAGAACGAAATAGACATCTGTTAAAAATAGAAAGGGCAATCATTTAAAAGAGGCTGATTTCTGTTATTGATAATACAATAATTATTGCTAATAATTTGTGCTAACATATACCAGGTAGTAAAGAATCTGCCTGCCAACGTAGGAGACACAGGTTCGATTCCTTGGTCTAGAAGATACCCTGGAATAGGAAATGGCAACCCAGTCCCATATTCTTGCCTGCAAAATTCTATGGACAGAAGAGCCTGGCCAGCCAGGCTACAGTCCACAGGGTGGCAAAGAGTTGGACATGAGCTGGACATAAGCTGAGTGACTGAACATGCAAATTACCAGACACTATTCTAACCACATTACATACGTTGTGATTTACATCTCATAATTCTACAAGTACTCTACTATTATCTTCCCAATCAATGCAGGGCTTCCCGGGTGGCTCAGTGGTTAAAGCGTCTGCCCGCAATGCAGGAGACCTAGGTAATATCCCTGGGTCGGGAAGATTTCCCTGGAGAAGGAAATGGCAACCCACTCCAGTATTCTTGCCTGGAGAATCCCATGGACGGAGGAACCTGATGGGCTACAGTCCACAAGGTCGCAAAGAGTCGGACACGACTGAGCGACTTCACTTTTACTTTCACTTTCTTTCAAGCAATGCATAAGAAAGTGAGGCACAAAAAGGACGAGGAACTTAGATGAGATTTGAACAGAGGACATCTGCTTTCACATTTCCACTCTCTTGTTGTGCTGTCACTCCAGGGCTGGGTCTCTGAGACAGAAGAAAGAGGTCAACAAGATAGGAAAGGAATTTCAAGTTCACTATGAGTTGAAACTTAGAACCCCAAGTGAAAACGGATTGGGCTCGTTGTGAAGCGGTGAGGTTGATAAGGGGTAAAAACGTGTTGATAAATTTAGTAAAGTCACACATGGGAATATTTTCTAAAAATGCTAACATACAGGGTGAGATGTTCTTCCAATGAAATTATAGGAAAATTTGTTCACTGAGATAAACAAATACATACAACAATTCTAATAATCTCATAAATAATTCAATAAAGCAATCACCTAGATTTTTTGATTATAGTACTTTCTAGCATACTTCTGAAATGCACCATGTTTAAACAATTTTCATAAAAGATATCCTCAAGTTAGATAGTAATTGCAAAGAATTAAGGTGTCTTTTCACTTGTTTATAACATTCACTGTTAAGTTTTAACAGACATGTAAGTTTATAGAAGACATTTTCAAATTAGGATAAAAGATGAAAAATAGGTGCTTTTGTTGTTTATGATACTAATTGCTTTTTTTAACCTGAATATAGAGAACAAATGAGAGCTGTAATTACAGACTGAGGGTGATAAATGACCCAGCAGATGCGCTGGAGAAATAAGCATATGTGTCTGTGACAGAAATTTGCAGTTCAAACTGAAGTGATAAAACCCAACTGATCTTTGATTTCAGGAACCAAAAAGCATTCTACATTGTGTGTCTTTGTGAAGAAAAAAGCATAGAACATTGAAAGGAAACTATAATCTGGTCATTCCAGATACATTATCTACATATGGAAGCAATGCTAAGATTAAGGTAGTTTTCTGTTCTTTATTTTCTAAATAGAACTTTATAAAAAGACAAATCAGTTTATAATAACAGTGAAGAATAAAATATTCTAAAAGTTATCAAAAGATAATGCTTTAAAACTTTTTTAAAGCATATGTACAGTAGAGCTCACTTTTCATTAATAGTCTTTACAAATTCTTCATCTTAGTTGAAATCCCATACTGTACTTTCTACTAAAGTATTATATATCTCTGTTATTTTCAAGTTTTACTTTCTAGATTTGTGTTACCTTAAAATAATATGCACTATAAATTAGTTTAAAATATATTTAAAATAGAAATCTAATAAATTTGTACATGAATTACATACCAAATTTTGAAAGAATGTAAAAAATAAATTTATATCTCATAATCACTGCACACAGAGACAAGCATTGTTAATACTTTTACATATAAATTTTATTTTGTTTTTTAAATATAAATTTATTTATTTTAATTGGAGGTTAATTACTTTAGAATATTGTATTGGTTTTGCCATACATCAACATGAATCTACCACAGGTATACATATAAATATTTTTCTATAAAATTGTGTCATTTTATTTTATTTTATTTTAAATTTTTATTTTTACTTTATTTTACTTTACAATACTGTATTGGTTTTGCCATACATTGACATGAATCCACCACGGGTGTACATGCGTTTCCAAACTTGAACCCCTCTCCCACCTCCCTCCCCATAACATCTCTCTGGGTCATCACCGTGCACCAGCCCCAAGCATGCTGCATCCTGCATCGGACATAGACTGGCGATTCGATTCTTACATGATAGTATACC
Source organism: Capra hircus (assembly GCF_001704415.2). Lineage (NCBI taxonomy): Eukaryota > Metazoa > Chordata > Mammalia > Artiodactyla > Bovidae > Capra > Capra hircus. The sequence goes on along the minus strand of NC_030821.1, from coordinate 32,603,650 downwards.
TGTTAAATTGTGTCATTTTAAAGGAATAATTATACTGTTTGTACCTTAAAGACATTTTGTGTGTGTGTGTGTGTGTGTGTGTGTTAGTTGCTCAGTCATGCCCAACTCTTTGCGATTGCATGGACTGTAGCCCACCTGGCTCCTCTGTCTGTGGGATATCCCGAATAAGAATACTGGAGTAGGTAGCAATTCCCTTCTCCAGGGCATCTTCCTGACTCAGAAATCAAACCCTAGTCTCCTGCATTGTAGACAGATTCTTTACCATCTAAACCACCAGGGAAACCCTGACAGTTTGTTGGAAGTCATTTAAAGTTTACACAAAAGTGTTAAGAATAAAAGTGCTGCAGAGAACACTTATATGCTCTTTATCCGACTTAACTATTGTTAACATTTTATGCCATTTTCAGTAAACATTGTACAGCTTAATGGATGAAATATTTAACTGCATCTTTATAATATGTCAAAACCTTAATGTGAATGCTTTCCATGTATCATATTATAAAATCCTAAAATAATTTCATTAATGCATATCTAGGCATAATGCTTAATTCTATTTCATGCATATTTTACACATGAATAAACTGAGGGTGAAAGAACAGTTAAGTAACATGTCTAAGAACATCCAGTTCATAAGAGGACAAACTGGGATTTAAGGACAGGTGTAACAGCTACTTCTTGCTGTGTAACAAATTACTATAAAACTCGATTGGAAAGTACATTTATTATCTTTCAGTTTCTGTGGCTAAGTAATCTGGTAGTGGCTTTGATGGGTGGTTCTGCCTCAAGATATCCTTGAGACCACAATCAGGGTGTCAACCAGTATTGCAGTGATTGCAGGGTTCATCTGGTGAGGCTCTGCTTTCAAGCTGACACATGTGGTATCTCTCAGGCTTCAGAAAATCTGTTTCCAAGCTCCCCGTAACACCTATCAACCTTATGTCATAAGGCAGTTATTTTTCCATAAAGTATTGAGTTTAGACTAAGAATGTACAGTTATATAATAAATAAAAATTCATTTAACTTCTAAAACTCATTTTTTTTTTCACCTACAGACTTGATTCTTAAAGGGCAAAAAATGTCCTTTGTTCACCTGTGGATCCCCAGACCTCATATGCCTGATGTTTTGTAGGCACTCAGTACACCTTCTATATCAAGAATGCTCATAAAATGTAAGTAAGGCACAAAATGAGAAGTCACTTGACAAGTTATAAGAGGCTGTGAAAATTTAAAGCCTTAGACAAAATTTAGGAACCAGTTTTTGTTAATTACTAGAAGAATTCATATCATTGTTTCAACATTTAAACTACTATAAAAAATCCTACTTTGATGTGTTTTAGGTTTTGATTTCAGACAGCTTCATTATTTATTTATTAACATTTGTTTGTTAGTTGATTTTTTATTTTTTTGGTAATGCCATCCAATTCTCAAAATCAATTCTGCATTAGATACAACCATCATACTATTTTCAATTTTATGTAATTTTATAATTTGATCCCATTATAATCAGATCACCTCTGTTTCTCCCTTTAAATACTCTATGTTGTTTTGATTGGTACTCCAACAGTCAAAAATTATTTTCTACCTGCAAGTTTACTTTTTAAAATATTATCATATTTTGAATTAGAAGCTCAAAACCCCACACCCTTTGGGCTCTAGTTGTTAATCCGTACAGAAATATAGGTATTAATTTATTTCTACATTTTAGTTGCTCTAATATACATTAATTATAATTGCCATCTGTCAAGTTTGTGTCCAAACATATTCTCTTTGAAAGTTATCTGTTTGAAAGAGCTATGTTATTATATAAGTCAGCATTCCAAATGAATGAAATGCTCATGAGATACTCATCGTGGTGGTGGTTTTATCACTCAGTTGTGTCCAACTCTTTGTGACCCTATGGACTATAGCCCGTCAGGCCCCTCTCTTCATGGGATTTTTTTATTCAGGTAAGTGGGATGCCAATTCCTTCTCCAGGGGATCTTCCTAACCCAGTGATTGAAGATGTGTCTCCTGCTTGGCAGTCAAATTTTTTACCATATATATATATATATATATATATATATGAAGGTATTTACATATATATATATGATTTTTCTCATATATATATTATATATATACATGTATATGAGTAGCAGTTTTGTTTGTTTTTGTCACACGCAATGCAGATAAAACATTGAGCACTAGATATAGGTCCCCCTTAGACAACTGCTGATGAAAACTGTTTGACAGAAAACTTTCCTTCTATATTACCAAAAGCTTCATTTTTGAAATATATAATGTTTTCTACATGAGTTTATAGCTTGTTCAAGTATTTGTTTGCAATTATGGAGACACAAATGATGTGTTCTCTGATTCGACTTGATAAGAAATCATGATCTTATCATAAAAAATAGGCATTCTGGCATTTTAGTTTTTATTTTATGTTTTCATTAAACATTTTATTAAAGATACATTGGAACGTATAAACTGTAAACTTGGCAAGCAGGACATCTAGCATCTGGTTAGGCAGTAAAAGCAAATCATTATTTTATTTCAATTCATATTTCAGCTATAAAAGGAAAAAGAAGTCATAAGTTGATAATAAATTAAACATAAAAGCAGAGACCCAAAGTCTGGTAATGACAAGAGATGGTACTTTTCAGTGTTAGTTTTGGAATGAATAAATAAAAATTACTGTCAGCCAAGCATGTTAGTTTGAACTTGAGACAAATTAAATGTTTTTTTTTTTTTCCCCAAGTAAACAAATCATTATAACCCTTGGTTTGCAAAGTTATGGTAGGTATTTTATATTTTATAATATCATAGTTACTGACTAAAATCCAATAAAATTTTATTTGCAGAAGACCTTGAGGCCACTTGCATTTTTCAAGAAACCTTAATAAAAAGAAATTTCTCTTATTTATGTTTACACACCTAAAGAATTTAAGAGTGATGCTCAGCCATCTGGTGAATAACCATCAGCCATCAGTCTCATAACCAAGGTGAACTAGGGTGAATGCTTCCATGAAAAAGGTTAGAATCTGTTATCTTAAAGGTTAGTATTCACTTAAAAGAATCATTTGCTCAGTTAGATGCCTGCACCACTCAGTTACCTACTTCTGGAAAGAGAAGTAGATTTATGTTCGAATGGCTCAGTGTAAATTTATCTCTGCTGTTGTGCCTCAGTCAAGTCACTGACTAGTGATAGTTTTCTTATTAATAAAATATAGTTTAGTGAAAGTTTAATAAATTATGAGAAGACATTTAAAAAAACTTAGATCTGTATACATTTGTAAATGTCATTTAAGGCATAGATGGATTAGCTATTCTGTCATTAATGATCTTATGTTAGAAATCAAATTGTAGGCTTTGTACTGACTGGAATTTTCTATGAAGAATACATTTCTAATTTCTGAGTCTGGAATATAATGACAGTAATCAGAATCATCTGTACCCTGACATCTTCAGAGAGAAAGAGAGGGAGAGAGATTAACTGAGGAGACAAACACAAATGACTCACCTTTTAAAAGTAGCTGGAGGCAGAGTTTACCACAAACACCATAATCCACCAGAGTTCTTATCCAGATGCCAGCATGTGAGAGGAAAGGGGCCTTAAGAAGAATATGCGAAAAGAAGAGAGGAATGAGGAGGACACAGATCAAACGGGCAATGTCACCATTAGAAAGAGCAAACCCAACATTTATTATTTAACAGAATTGTTAAATTCTTAATTATTAAATCTAGGAATTGTTACTTCACAACTCAATACAGGTAGGGGCTTGAAGTTGTGGGAGATAAACATGACAGCCTTGGAGAATTATTGTCACTGGAGCAAACAGACATACAGGGAGAGGGGTAGTGCCCACATTTAAGTGGGAGTAAGAGGGAAGAAGAAAGTAAAGGGGAAATTTTTAAAAATTCTTACAGGTATAAAAGAAACAAGACACCCTTTACCACTAACTAACCAATAAAATTATAATTCTTCACTCTACTGAGAGAAGATGGTATACTTGAACTAGAATTGATGGCAACAAAGTTTTAGAAACAGAAAAAAAGCCAATTCAAATTATACAAATATGCTGTAAAAGAATTTAAAATCAAAACATTTCAGGTGATGAAGATTTCCCACAAAAAAAGTTGAAAGAAAACTGAGTGTCACACAACATTCAAAATCATGAAAAATCTTCAAATGAGCATATAGAGGTATTATGAAAAGAGGATCAGGAATTCAAAATCATGAGTGAAGGAACAAAAAAATCAAAAGGAATTGCAATTAGATTCAATCAACAGAAAACTAATAACTGGAGGAGACTAATGACTGACAGCTCTCCTAACTTTTTGTCCCGTTTACCAACTTAGGACCAACTGCTGCTGCTGCTGCTAAGTCACTTCAATCGTGTCCGACTCTGTGCGACCCCATAGACGGAAGCCCACCAGGCTCCCCCGTCCCTGGGATTCTCCAGGCAAGAACACTGGAGTGGGTTGCCATTTCCTTCTCCAATCTAGAGAAAGCCAAATATGTACGACTAATCAGTTATATAGGATGTCTTGTTTCCAGTTAACCCTCTACAGCTGCCCTATGCCAACAGCCATCAGAGTACACCTGAAGCCTTCTCTTTTTTCCACCATAAGCTTTCCCATTCCTCTGCCTAATTTTGAGTCTGACAAAACATGACAATGCCTAACTCCCTTTATAGCGATATCTGAATAAATGGCCTTTGCCAGTTCAAAAAATAAAAATAAAAAAAATAGAGAAAAGAGAATAGTAATCAAGACATTGTGGTACTGGTGAAACAACAGACAAACAGTAGAACACAATAGCAAGGTCAGAAAGGGACTCTCATAAATATAGTAAGTTGAACTTTGACAAAGGAGTAAAAGCAATACAATGGAGCAAACACTGTCTTTGCAACAAACGATGCTGGAATAATTGGACATTCACATGTAAAAATATGAATCTTGGTACAGATCTTGCATCAACACAAAAATTAATGTAAAATATATCATAGACTTAAATGTAAAGTGCAAAGCCATAAAATTTCTAGAAAACATAGGAGAAACTCTAGATGACCTTGGGTGTAGTGATGACTTTTTAGATACAACACCAAAGATGTGAAACATGAAAGAAGTGATAATTTGAAATTCATTAAAATTAAAAATTTTGCTCTATGAAAGACAGAGTGGATCAGGACATAATATTTGCAAAAGACACTTTCGATGAAAGACTGATGCTCAAAATATACAAAAAACTCTTAACACTCAACAAAAATTAAAACAAACCAATATAAAAATGGGCCAAAGATATTAACAGAAACCTCACCAAAGAAGAAACATAAATGGCAAATACACGTATGAAGATATTTATAAGATATTTATAATGTGAAGATATTTCACATTATATGTTACCAGAGAAATGCAAATTAAAACAATGGGATGGCCCTACACATCTATTCGAATGGTCAAAATCTGGAACCCTGACAAAAGCTGGCAAGTATGAGGGGAAGAGGAATTCTCATTCATTGCTGATGGGATGGCAAAATGTTAGCCACTCTGAAAGATAGTTTGGTGGCTTCTTACAAAATTCAACATACGCTTACCAAATGATTCAACAAACCAAGCTACATGGTATTTACCTAAAGGAGTTGAAAAATGGCCACATAGAAACGTACACTTGGATGTTTATAGCAGTTTTATTTATAATTTCCAAAACTCAGAAGCAACCAAGATTATCTTCAGTAGGTGAATAAGGAACAAGATTCTGGTACAGCTAGACATTTCCACATCTTTGCCATTGTGAATAATGCTGACATAAACGAAGTAGTTACTTATATGCAGAGTACATCATGGAAATGCTGGACTGGATGAAGCACAAGCTGGAATCAAGATTGCCAGGAGAAATAGCAATAACCTCAGCTATGCAGATGACACCACCCTTATGGCAGAAAGTGAAGAAGAACTAAAGAGCATCTTGATGAAAGTGAAAGAGGAGACTGAAAAAGTAGGCTTAAAGGTCAACATTCAGAAAATGAAGATTGTGGCATTCAGTCCCATCACTTCATGGCAATTAAATGGGGAAACAATGGCAGACTTTATTTTGGGGTGCTTCAAAATCACTGCAGATGGTGATTGCAGCCATGAAATTAAAAGACGCTTACTCCTTGGAAGGAAAATTATGACCAACCCGGACAGCATATTAAAGCAGAGACATTACTTTGCCAACAAAGGTCTGTCTAGTCAAGGCTATGGTTGTTCCAGTGGTCATGTATGAATGTGAGAGTTGGACTGTGAAGAAAGCTAAGCGCCGAAGAATTGATGCTTTTGAACTGTGGTGTTGGAGAAGACTCTTGAGAGTCCCTGGACTGCAAGGAGATCCAACCAGTCCATCCTACAGGAAATCAGTCCTGAACATTCACTGGAAGGACTGATGCTGAAGATGAAACTCCAATACTTTGGCCACCTCATGCGAAGAGCTGACTCACTGGAAAAGACTGTGATGCTGGGAAAGATTGAAGGGATGACAGAGGATGAGATGGTTTGATGGCATCACCGACTCAATGGATATGAGTTTGAGTAAACTCCGGGAGTTGGTGATGGACAGGGAGGCCTGGTGTGCTGCAGTCCATGGGGTTGCAAAGTGTTGGACATGATTTAGTGACTGAACTGAATGGAAACAAAGTACTGCAGATGTTATATCTCTTAAGTTTTCAATTTTATTTTCTTGGATATATACCTGTAAGTGGGGTTGCTTGATTATGACATAGCTCTGTTTTCAATTTTTTGAGAAACCTGCGTACTTTTTCCATTCAACAATTTTTTCCAATTAATTTTTTTCATCTTTCCTCTCTTTCTCTGCTTATTTCTGGACTCCAGATACATGTATGAAGTGAAGTGAAGTGAAGTGAAGTGAAGTTGCTCAGTCATGTCTAACTCTTTGCGACCCCATGGACTGTAACCTACCAGGCTCCTCAGTCCATGGAATATTCTAGGCAAGAGTACTGGAGTGGGTTGCCCTTGCCTTCTCCAGGGGATCTTCCTGATCTAGGGATCAAACTCGGGTCTCCCACACTGCAGGCAGATGCTTTACCGTCTGAGCCATATTACCTCACTATTAGTGAAGTGAAAGTTGCTCAGTCGTGTTTAACTCTTTGGGACCTCATGGACTATACAGTCCATAGAACTCTCCAGGCCAGAATACTAGAGTGGGTAGCCTTTGCCTTCTCTAGGGGATCTTCCCAACCCAAGGATCGCACCCAACTCTCCTGAGTTGCAGGCAGATTCTTTACCATCTGAGTCAGAATCAAGTTATATTTTATTACTTTATGATGAAAGTATCCACTATTAGAATACTAAAGGTAGTGAAATAAAGTTATTCTAAAAGAGGAGCCTTTTAAATTGTATCATTGTATTATTTCCATTTCTTTGCATATTATGTTCCTGTTTTTATTTAAATAGAAGCATAATATTGTAAGACATTTTTAAATATCTCCAACTATTATTCTATTATTTTTGTGTGTCTTTCTATTGATTATTTTTTCTCCTAGGTATTCATTACATTCTCCTGCTTCTTCAATTTCAGTGTTTTGAAGTCTATGTTTTTATGTGCCTGGATTTTATTACTTTCCTTGAGAGTGAATTGGAGTTCTGACAGGCATTTCAGCTACTTTGGGTCAGTTTTATCTTTTAGAGCCTGTTTTTTAAGCCATATGATGGTATGTGCAGAGTAGCCTTTAGTATGAGGGCAGTTTAGCCTTAACACTAAGGTTTTGCCTTTCTGGGATCTTTATTAAATGTCCTGAGTGATTACTGAGGACTGTCCACTCTGGTTGATCGATACTTGACTGTTTGAGAACAGGACTGACTGTTCTCAGTCCTGCAATTGCTCTGGGGATCATTTAGCTCCCAGTACTCTGATCACTCTTGTTCAGACTTCTGGAATTTTATTCTACATATATGCTTCTTGGTATTCAGCAAAGGCTTAAAGGGGCTCCCTAGAGTTGCTGTTGTTTCAAAATATTTATCTATTTTCTGCATCAGGTCTCAGTTGCAGACCACAGGATTTTTGTTTAGTTATATTGGATCTTTGGTTGCCGTGCACAGGCTTTCTACTTGTGGCCCTCAGGTTTAGCTGCTCCACAGCATGTAGGATCTTAGTTCCCTGCCCAGGGATCAAACCCCTGTCCCTTGCATTGCAGGGCAGATTCCTAACCACTGGACCACCAGGGAAGTCCTCTTGGAGTTGTTCTGCATACTCTCTCCCGATATCCCACCACGCAACTTCCATGTGCCTCAGCCTACTTGAGTCATGACAACTACTATGCCTCATATGGATTTTCCCTCCCTGCAGACACAGAAATTGAATCCAAAAGATAGGGAAATTGCATAATCAGTCTTACTTGTTTCTGATTACTTAGGGATCACAATCCTGAGATGTCTCTTGTTCAATGTTCGAAAACTGTAGTTTTATATGTCTGCCTTGTTTCTAGTTTTTTTTCTAACTAGAAGGAAACTATTCTGATACCATGTCATGTCCAGAAGCAAAACTCTATTATCTATTTATCTGCCACATATCTATCTGATATTTATTTATTTCATGCACAATTATTTCACTTATAAGCTCATTGGTATTCATTAAATATTTTTCCCCACTCTGTTATGTAAATTGAAAAAAAAAAGATGTTTATGTAATCCTGGGGCTTTTATCTTACCTGAGCTTATTTTTTTAATTCACTACTTAATTTAAAATGTTTGTTTTCAAAACCTTTTTCAGCTCTGTTTTAGTGACTTTTTATAAAACAGTTTCTCTCTGTTATGGTTCCCCTTTCATTTCCAGATTTAGTACTCTACAATGTACACTTTTGTTAATAAGGTATTTATGGTGTAATTTCTTTGCAAGATTTCCAATAAAACTTTTCTGTAAGAGAGAATTGAAGACATAATTCAGTTTGTGATTCACATTAACAATCACTATGTTACTGTGGTCAAGCTTGAAAGACTTTGGCATTTAACATTATTTTAATAAGAAATTCTGGTACTATGCAGATTAAATAAAAATTATATCTTCCTATAGTTTGTCTACCAATTCATGGGAGTTAAATTATATTAAGAAAAGATAAAAATAAATTAAGAAGGTTTTTCTTTCCCTTCGGTAAAACATTTGATTGCTTGGTTTGATTGATAAAGTGAGAATAAATTGCTTTCTCTTGTACTCCTCAGAAATTGGTAATCATTGGATGATTAGCTGACAACTTTACATTCAGAATGTGCTGATTAGCTTGTTTTACCTTAATAACCCTATGATAGTGACCACCTTATCTTGCCCTTTAATTTTAAAATTAATGAAGTAATCATTTATCATAGTCTTTTCCACTGTTCTGCCCAATTACTTTAGTGCTGAATGGTACTTTGCATTTTGGCTGGTTCATTAGTCCCATATCATGATTTTGCTCAACTTCCATATTCAACTACAAGATAATTAAATGCTGTCTTTCAGCATCTTATAACCTTGACACACAAATTCTCTTTTCTCAGTGGTTCAAATTAATGGATAAATGACAGCTTACTGGAAATTGTCATGAGACATCACTATTTATAAAATGTTAATGCACATTAAATATTAAATAAGAATCAATAATATATAGCCATGACACCATACAACTGAATGATATGGGTTATCAAGTAAATATTAAACTTTTAAATTATCATATATATATATATAGATAGATTATATATATATGTATAAGCTATACATGGCTAGATGATATCACCTATGCAGTGGACATGAACTCGGGCAAACTCCAAGAGATGGTGAGGGACAGGGAGGCCTGGTGTGCTGCAGTGCATGGGGTTGCAAAGAGCTGGACAAGGTGGACATGGCTGGATGACTGAACAACAACAACATAAGCTATTCATATGAGATATATGTATATACCAACATGACACTTAAAGACAAATGCTGTAGAAACTAAAACTTTTTTCAGTTCAGTTCAGTTCAGTTCAGCCGCTCAGTTGTGTCCGACTCTTTGTGACCCCATGAGTCACAGCACGCCAGGTCTCCCTGTCCATCACCAACTCCCGGAGTTCACTCAGACTCCCGTCCATCAAGTCAGTGATACCATCCAGCCATCTCATCCTAGGTCGTCCCCTTCTCCTGCTCCCAATCCCTCCCAGCATCAGAGTCTTTTCCAATGAGTCAACTCTTCACATCAGGTGGTCCAAGTATTGGAGTTTCAGCTTTAGCATCATACCTTCCAAAGAAATCTCAGGACTGATCTCCTTCAGAATGGACTGGTTGGATCTCTTTGTAGTCTAAGGGACTCTCAAGAGTCTTCTCCAATACCACAGTTCAAAAGCATCAATTCTTCGGCGCTCAGCCTTCTTCACAGTCCAACTCTCACATCCATACATGACCAAAGGAAAAACCATAGCCTTGATTAGATAAAGTAAAAACTTTTTTACTTTACATTTGTTCCCAAAACCCTGTGCTTAAATGTATATGCATATATTGTCTATACATATATACATACACATCTCTCTGATACTATGTAGGACATATGGCAAGGGAAAGAATTGAGGTTGAATAATTAATGTTATTGATGCTGGAAGAATGGGTCACTATAAGGGTTTCTGAAGAAATGACATATGAATTATGATTTGAATTATGAATAGATGTTAGGGAGAAAATATTCAAGGAATGAAAGCAAAAAAAAAGAAGGACATTTGTGCATATCTGAAGTACCTCTTATACAAGATGTTGAAGAAGCCTGCTAGGGGGGATTTTATAAACATAGAATGCCAAAAATAAAGAAAATGTGAAATGTTTATGTATTTAATCATTTATTTAGCAACTGCAGAATGGATATTATGCTCTGTATTTTGAAATTAAAATTAGATAGAGCATGACCCATTACTTCAAAGAAATCATAAGCCTAGTGAAAGAAAAGGCACAAATAAATACTAAAGGGAAATGAATTCATAATGCAGTGAAAGTGTCACATGATAGAGGGCATTATTCTTCAAACTATGTATTAGTATTCTTAGGAATAGACAAAGATTCTTCAGAGATTTTGCTCTGTATTCATTCTTCCTTACTAATAATAAATTATGGAAGTGGAAGTGGAGTCACTCAGTCGTTTCCGACTCTTTGCGACCCCATGGACTGTACCCTACAAGGCTCCTCTGTCCATGGAATTTTCTAGGCAAGAGTACTGAGCGGGTTGCCATTGCCTTCTCCAGGGAATCTTCCTGATCTAGGGATTGAACCTGGGTCTCCCGCATTGCAGGCAGACGCTTTACCTTCTGAGCTACCAGAGAAGATAATAATAAATCCTACAAAATTGCAAATACTTAAACATCTTCAGTCTAAAACAATGGCAATTATTCATGGTTCAATCTGATACATTGATTACCTGAGATTATACCACCTATGATTGGTATATCATGTGATTCTTCTTTCTAACATATTTTATTAAAATCACTTATTTCATCTTTTTCAAAGAAAGATATATCTATTACTTATCTAGAATCTTATCATGGCACTTGCTCCAGGTAGTGAAAGTGAAGTCGCTCAGTCGTGTCTGACTCTTCGCTACCCCATGGACTGTAGCCTACCAGGCTCTTCTATCCATGGGATTTTCCAGGCAATAGTACTGGAGTGGATTGCCATTTCCTTCTCCAGGGGATCTTCCCGATACAGGGATCGAACCCAGGTCTCCCGCATTTTAGACAGACGCTTTACCGTCTGAGCCACCAGGGAAGTAGGAGAAAAAAAATGAGAGAATCAAGTTTAATTCAAACTCATTTTGCACCAAACTTCCTGATAAGGCTTAATTATTTGCCCTGGTATGGGCACATAAGTGTTAGGAACAAAACAGTTTAGCCCAAGATAAAATATTCTGAAACCATATATGCTTGTTATTTGCTGATTGACAATTTTATCTTTACATACCCTTTGTCTCTAGTGAAAATTTTGCCAATCTATTTTGCCTGAAATTAACATCACCATCCTAGGTCTTCACATGTGGTGTGCCTTTTTCTTTACAAGATTTACTTATTTACCTTTCCTGGTGGCTCAGAGGTTAAAGCGTCTGCCTGCAATGTGGGAGACCTGGGTTCGATTCCTGGGTTGGGAAGATCCCCTGGAGAAGGAAATGGCAAGCCACTCCAGTATTCTTGCCTGGAGAATCCCATGGATGGAGGAGACTGGTAGGCTACAGTCCATGGGGTTGCAAAGAGTTGGGCAAGACTGACTGACAATATTTATTTACTTATTCATTTTGGCTGCACTGGGTCTTAGCTGCAGCTGTGGGATCTTCATTGTGGCATGCAGGCTTCTTAGTTGCTGCATACAAACTCTTAGTTGTGGCATGCATGTGGGATCTAGTTCTCCAACCAGGGATCGAACCCAGGACCCTGCACTGGGAGCCTGCAGTCTTAGTCACTTGATCAGCAGGGAAGTCTCATGGTGTGCCTTTTTCTAACTTTTCACTTTAAATCTATTTATGTGGACTTTCCTTTTTTTTTTTTCCCCCATTCTGCCAATTTCTGTCTTTTGACTAGTCTGCTTAGTACATTTATTTTTAATGTATTTATTGCTAAAGAAGGATTTAGGATTTATAGTTTCTATTTTTCTATGTGTCTTATGTCTTTTTGATCCTCTATTCCTTCATTACTGACTTTATTTGTGTTCAGTAAATACTTATACTTCTACAATGCTTTGTCTTATTGTTATACTACACATTTTAAATGGAGACAACCCCTAAAAATGGAAATTTTCAAACAAGTCAAATAGTGACAATTATCTGGAGATGGTGCTTTAGGACAACTCCAGATCCATCTTTTCCACACTCGCTCCTGTTACTAGGCTCCTGATTTTCATCACTTTTGTAGTTGTGACACTGTTGACTGTCAAAATTAACTATGGAACTGGGTGGTGGGGAGGGGGGGGATATGATCAGGACAAGATGAAATAAAACAAGACTAGCTGTCTCAAATAATCCTTGAATTTTGTCATGTTTTTAGTTAATTTTGAGATTTCAGAAAAAGTTGAATTTGACAGCATATACAAGTGTTCTCATTAATTTTAGGCACATATTTTCAGCAATCCTTAATCCATCACCCCAGAATTTGCTTCCCTGAATATAATGTAATTCTCTGAATATATATTTAATTCAATTTGTGCTTGTATTGAAAATGGTATGTATGTGTCTACCAATGTAGCTGATTATACATTAGATTGACTTCCTTGTTCACATCCATGCTACAAACCATACTGCAAGAGAAAATTCAGTTTTATTCACAAATGAGCTAAGGTTGCCAGAAAGTTGAGATGTGATTTGCACAGAGCATTGAAATTTGCCATAAAATGTGAATATCCTTAATATATCTAGAGAATATACCTAGAGAACTAATGTTGCATCTTTTTAACATTTTATGTGAAAAAAATGGAATTATCTAAGTCTCATATTGTGTTTAACATTGATTGTTATAGGACTGCATTTAATCAATAATTTGAATATAAATGCCGCACTTTTTTTTTTTAACCTGAGAAAAAGTATGTCTAATTTGGCCTGCTGGCGTTTCAACAAAAATGGTCTTTTTCAATTATTCACATAGTCAGTATTTATAATTGCTACCTTTAATTCAAAGTATTGATAGTGAATTTTAGTATACTTTGAAGAAACTGAGCACATGAATGATTAATAATTGGGAGACAATTCTTCAAAATCAAATTGAGTTCCAATTCTTTTCTATAAACAATGACTGAAGGAAGATCTAATCAACCTAATTCTTTTCCCTGTCACAATCTTTTAGAGTTCAAAGAATTAAATGACAATGCCACAATACAACTCTTTATTCCTTGTTATTTTTGCAAATAATTTTCCTTAGCCTTGCATCTATAAAATGAAAAATAGTAATACAGTTGATAAATCTTATCCCCTTGAAGGAATAAATAATTCAAGAGTATATGAATTGGAAAAAATCCCATTGTTCTATGTTTAATTAATAGCAATTGTAATAATATTGATATTATTTTTGATCAATTTAATATCAAAAGCAGAGATATTACTTTGCCGACTAATGTCCATCTAGTCAAGGCTATGGTTTTTCCAGTAGTCATGTATGGATGTGAGAGTTGGACTGTGAAGAAGGCTGAACACTGAAGAATTGATGCGTTTGAACTGCGGTGTTGGAGAAGACTCTTGAGAGTCCCTTGGACTGCAAGGAGATCCAACCAGTCCATTCTGAAGGAGATCAGTCCTGGGTGTTCTTTGGAAGGACTGATGCTGAAGCTGAAACTCCAGTACTTTGGCCACCTCATGCAAAGAGTTGACTCATTAGAAAAGACTCTGATGCTGGGAGGGATTGAGGGCAGGAGGAGAAGGGGACAACAGAGGATGAGATGGCTGGATGGCATCACTGACTCGATGGACATGAGTCTGAGTGAACTCCGGGAGTTGGTGATGGACAGGGAGGCCTGGCGTGCTGTGATTCATGGGGTTGCAAAGAGTCAGACACGACTGAGCAACTGAATTGAACTGAACTGAACTGAACTGAATAATTAAATATGTAACATTTTGACACAAATTCTTTCTTGTAATAAAAAGTTTAAACAAATTAAAAATTAATTTTATATTTATTTTCATTGCAAAGAATTATGAAAGGAACAACTAAAGAACATTAATTATGAAATATTTATTCTGCATGGAATTGGAAACAAAAGATCAAATATTAAAGCAATGTACAAATAAAGGTAACCTTATTAAGATTTATAGGGAAAAAGGAAATGCAATATTGCCATGATATTTAGATTTCACTGAATATATTTATATATTTTATTGAATATATTTAAAATAAGTTGATTTTTACAATATTGATTTCTCAGATATCCTAGAAAGTAGATTCTTTAAATTTATTAATATTTCAATTTTCAATAAGAATTTCTAGTCATCTAAATACATGTCAAGCGGTATAAAATTTCTTGAAATTGTTAGGATACTGAACATAAAATACTTGAAGATCAATAATTTAGAATACAAGCAAGTCATAATTTCAATTAAAAATTAATTTTTAAGAGTGTGCAAAAGAAACTGTGCAAAGGATATTTTATAAATTAGCAGTTGAAAATCTACAAATACAGTAAAATATTCAAAGAAAAAAGATATGAAAAGAAATATCTCCATCCTACACAAGATCCAAGTACTGTTGTAATACTGTAGTGCTTTCTTCAGCATTCTAATAAAAATGTAGATGTGTGTGTATTCCTGCTTCTAATCCTTTATTTACATAACATTTTTTTTAATATTCCAAACTTTTTAGATTTTTCTCAGTATTTGACTGAGGAAACTGGATTTATAATTAACTTTCAAGGATGGAGAGTGGTTTTTCAATCGGACTCAGTGGTAAAAGAGAAGATAAAACCATCATGGGCACAACACTTTGTTCCTTGTACTTCATGGGAAAATATGGCATGATGGAAATTTAAAACTCCTGGGAATCTGAAGCCTAAAACCCTTATTTTATGAAGAATTGGTTCTCAGGAAGATTCAGCTATCTACTTAAGGACACACAACATGTTGACATCAAAATTGAGATTACAATCCAAGATTCTTGTCCAAAGTAGCGATCTTTGAGAAGCTGTAGCAAAATTCTGTTCCTTTTGTCAAATGCTATATAAACCAATGTGGATTTACCAATAAATCTAAAATACAGATACTTTCTCATTTTAACAAAAAACTAAGAGCAATTGATTGTTTTGTCTCATGAATCTCTTGTGACGCTCTAATTATTCATTTATTCAGGACTGCTCCAGGACTGAGTTAGTCCTAATGACTGCAGTATAATACTGGTATTTAATCCTAGACCCTATGTACTTTGAACTGCATAGATCACATCTCCTTTAGGAAAAAGGAAGCCTAGAAGAACTCTTCCAACTGCTTTTCAGAAGATGAGCATTTATATATTGAATAGGGAGGTAGAGGTTAAATCAGCTGTATGTGTTATTGTGATTGTTTAACAAAAAAGATTGGTTTATGAGTCACAGCTCTCACTCATGGCAAGTCTGCTTCCAAAATGCATGGGAGGGTAGAGGAACCAGAAACTCCACAAAGCACACAGTTCTTCTAGATAAACAAGTTCAAGGGAAATAGGTGCAAACAGGGGATTGACTTTCTAAAACAATAGAGGATGAAGATCATAGCATCCGGTCCCATCACTTCATGGCAAATAGATGAGGAAACAATGGAAACAGTGAGAGACTTTATTTTGGGGGGCCCCAAAATCACTGCAGATGGTGACTGCAGCCATGAAATTAAAAGACAGTTGCTCCTTGAAAGAAAAGCTATGTACAACCTAAACAGCATGTTAAAAAGCAGAAACATTACTCTACCAACAAAGGTCTGTCTAGTCAAAGCTATGGTTTTTAGTAGTCATGTATGGATGTGAGAGTTGCAGTATAAAGAAAGCTGAGTGCCAAAGAATTGATGCTTTTGAACTGTGGTGTTAGAGAAGACTCTTGAGAGTCCCTTGGACTGCAAGGAGATCCAACCAGTCAATCCTAAAGGAAATCAGTCCTGAACATTCATTGAAAGGACTGATGCTGAAGCTGAAACTCCAATACTTTGGCCACCTGATCCAAAGAGCCTACTCATTGGAAAAAGACCCTGATGCTGGGAAAGATTGAAGGCAGGAGGAGAAGGGGATGACAGAGGATGAGATGGTTGGATGGCATCACTGACTCAATGGACATGAGCTTGAGCAATCTGCAGGAGTTGGTGATGGACAAGGAAGCCTGACATGCTTTAGTCCATGGGGTCGCAAAGAGTCGGACATTATCAGAAGGGAAATGAATGATAGGTTTTCTGATTTTTCCTTAAAGTGACATGGCTACGGATAAAGGGGTACTTATAAATTTGTGTATTGCTCTCTTTTGACTATGGCATTCTCCTCTTTTTCAACCACCATTATCACTACCACATTTCTTTTATAGAGGAAGGGAATTTCCCAGGATATCTTTGAAACTCACATTACACACTGGGATATTTGGGGCTCTCTCTCCTGCATCATCTATTTTTTCATCTAAATTCTAGGTCAAGATAGAATTATTAAAGATTTTATTTTAACCTCAAATGAGAAGGAATCAAAGACGAAGTTGCTGCACATTTTGAGGGCACTATACACTTACAGTGTACATTTCTCTTAGGTTTTTCTAAAAGGAAGAAATCATAGTAAAATCGACAAATGCAACTTTTCAGTTAAATTTAAAATCCATTATTTTTTTCAAAATAAGAAAATCACATCCTTAAGTTTTAAAAGCAAGCATGTTGCAACTCAAATTTTGACTGGGCAAAATATGAAACAAAAGCTACTTATGAACACTATCATAAAATTGCTTTTTCAAAAGCAATACAGCAAAGACAAAGTTTATAAGTATTTAACGTTGGCCATGTAAAAAATAAAAAATTAATAGAGAAACCTCAATTAGATAGAGGGATCAGAGGTAGGAGCTCCTATGCCCTGCATTGCCAGCAGAGCCCAATAGGAAAAAGAAAGACTCCTCTTCTTTCCACGCAAGGACTCACTGAATAAAAAGCCGTGGACTTTTTGTTTACTACAGCCCGCCCAACTTCCTTTTCCTCTCCTCCCCTTGTGTGGGGACTTGCACAAGGTTTACCAGTATGCAGACCCTGAATTGAAATTTTCTGCTAATGTTGAATACTCTAATTTTTGCTGGAAAAATGTCTGGCAGTCTATTTATTTTAGGTCAACATTTTGGTAGCTCAGACAGGAGCCAGAGAAGATGCCTGCTGGCTCTGGGCTGGTGAGTAAACAAGTGTGGTCCTCACACCTGAGCCCATTGTTACTCACTGCTTTTCTTGCCAGTTCTGAAGTTTAAAGGTGTCTTTCTCCTGGATCTGAGTTCATATCCTCGTTGCATTTTAAGCTTCCCTGATTTTATTCTGGACCTCTATTAAGATATTTGTCTTTTAGTATGCAATTTTGAGATCACACTGTTTCAACCAAAGCTGGCTGAGAAGTCATTGACCCATCCCTTCAAGAACAGGGGTCCTTCACTGAAACTGTGCACATTTAGCCATTGACCCATTTCTTTGGAATAGGGACTATTTTCTGAAAACAGGACCAAGCTGTTTTCTTAGAACTGCCTGGTATTAGCTAGCACACTGTTTGAATTGAGTCATTTGAGGTGTGAATTGTTTAAAAATTCTTCTTTTATCATCGAGAAAAATCCAAGAGTGAAATCTCAGTTATCTAAATATTCTGAGAGCATTCCTCTGCCTTCTCCTAACATATACATACTAGGATTCTGGTTAATTTTAAGTTTAAAAACTGAGGTTCTTCCTTATATGTTTTTCTAACTAAATGAACTGATCAAAGGCAATTAAGAATATCAATGGCCATTATTGGGAAACTTTTGAAATTCTCAGACTTAATTTCCTTAAAATCAAATTGGATGATAATAGCTCAAACATTTCCAGAACTGAGTGGAATGCTTATTTTGATTGACATTTTGAGGCTTCCCGGTGTTATCAGGAATCTAAGATTGCTTCTTTGCAAAATAGGATTTTAAGGTTCAGTTCAGTTCAGTTCAGTTCAGTCACTCAGTCGTGTCCGATTCTTTGTGACCCCATGAATCACAGCACGCCAGGCCTCCCTGTCCATCACCAACTCCTGGAGTTCACTCAGACTCATGTCCATCAAGTCGGTGATGCCATCCAGTCATCTCATCCTCTGTCATCCCCTTCTCCTCCTGTCTCCAATCCCTCCCAGCATCAGGGTCTTTTCTAATGAGTCAACTCTTTGCATGAGGTGGCCAAAGTATTGGAGTTTCAGCTTCAGCATCAGTCCTTCCAATGAACACCCAGGGCTGATCTCCTTTAGGATGGACTGGTTGGACCTCCTTGCAGTCGTAGGGACTCTCAAGCATCTTCTCCAACACCACAGTTCAAAAGCGTCAGGCATTAAATGATTAAATCAAGATAAACTGACTCCCGAAGCCTCAGGCTCTTGGCTTCTTCATTTCAAGCGCTGTTTCCAGTGCCATTTTATCTCTCCCCCTCAGTTCTTCGTGGCCAGACTCTGCCTCTGGCACCATTTCCCTCTTTCCCTGTTACACTACCAGCCTACTTTATAACCTCGGTTCCCTCAATTCTTTCACTGACCTTCCCCTGTTTTCAGAAATTCTCCTTTTTTTTTTTTTTCCTTTTCTCCAAACTTATCAGAACCTATTCCTTTAAAATTAAGACTTCTGAGTATCTGGAGGCTAAACTCTTAATTTCCTATATTCCTTAAAGCTGAACTTGGTGCCATATTCAAAGATTTTCCCAAATTAATCAAAGATCCTAATAGATTTGCTGAGGAATTTAATATAGTCATCCAAATGTATCATCCTGGTTTCTTTGACTCACATCAGCTAGTTCTTATATTTGTTGGTTGAAAACCACCAACTGGGAAAATTCTAGAAGGTCTCTAGAACTACAACCTGGAGATCAGCCTAACAATTGATCATACTATCAGACTTGAGTAATTGCTGGGTGATTTTTCAAGCAATTCCTTGGGATTCTCCAAAGACTGTTAATTGGACAAAATGCAGTCTTGCACACAAAAATCTGATGAATCTTTTCACAACTATTGTAATTGACTTCAGATTATTTCTAAAGAAAATTCTGATCTTCCTTTAGATGTTGATTTCTACTAGCATAGGTTTTAACTCTCTATTTTTAAATGGGTTGAACTTAGACCTTTCTTTTCTAGTAAAAAGAATTTGTATGAAATGGGAAATTATGTCTGTTCCAGTTTCAGTTAATCTAGCAAATCACATCTCTCCTACTCTAGTTGAGTCACCTAAAGGTATGATCACCAGAATTCTTAATCTTCAACTCTAGCAAATGAAGTCACCTAAATGAAAGCAAAACCCTCCTAGTTTCTGCTGATATTTCAAAAAAGAGATGGGACATTGGAAGAGATTGCTACAAATTTAAGTGCTTCAAGCATCTGATGAAGTGCAAAATAAAATTCATATTTTATAGTAAGACAAGAAAAATTTAAACATAAAAATTCTTCTCTGACCCTTGACTTCCTCTCTAGCCCCATTGGGCATTGTATATCTGCATTATGCATTGACCAACTCCTCCTGTCGGCAGGAATACTGGCTCAGTCCTAAAGATCAATATACTCCTAGCATTAGCACGACAGCTCCTTAAAAGATAACGTTCCTTCTTGATCTTGGCCCACTATGATGGTGCTTAGGTCTAGATAATGTGAAATGTCAATGATACGTCATTTGATGTACAGCTTTGTTTCAAAAACCTTAACATAAACTGTGTCTTGACTTCTGACAGGTGGAACAGCTTTCAGAGCTTTCTGAGATGTTCTTCCTGGATTATAATCCTCAGATTTGGCTCAAATATAATTTTCTAATTCTATCTTATACTGACTGATTAATTTCTCATCAACACAGGCTTTCCAACATCCTTCCAGTTCTCAGTGAGGGAGCTCTGAAGGACTACAGGGGATCTTCCCAATTCTTCCTTTAAGCTTGGAGAAGCATTTCTCCAGATTGGGGATGAATTTCTCCCAGTACTAGTTGACACTAGAGTGATACTCTTGGTACTTAATTCCACTACTATTAAACAGCACTCACCTTGAAGTAATCAGACAGCTCAAATAGTGAGGCTCTCTGATGAATCTTAAAGAGATTTCTATCTTTGAACTCATTCCCTTTTATTTAGGTCCTTTGAGAGGTGCTCATACTTTTCTCCATAGTTCCTCTATCCCATCCATTTACTCAGCCTAGACAACTTAGGGAAGTATCATGCTGCATATATATCTTTTTTTCCTTCAAAGTAAAGAGGTATTTATAGAATTTGACAGTAGTCATCAAAGTTACCAACTAGGTAAATTAAATGACCCTTTGACCTCTCTGTCATGTCTGATGGTACTAGAGCTGACTGAAAACATTGATCCTTTGTCCCTGTTGAATCAGCTACCATCCTCCTTATGGGAAAAATCTACAGCTAATATTGGCAAAATTCACAGTGAACTTTCTGTCGAGATTCAAATAAATTTTTTAAAGCATCTCCATAGAATTAATCAATATCCTAAAAGTAACAAAGTCCTTCGATGCATAAGGCTCATAGACTACAAGTCTCAAGGCCTTATTATCTCTTGTATTGATATCAGCTCTTGTAACACTCCTGTCTACCAAGGAGACAACCTAAGGGCCCGGGTAGAGGTTTGTTCAGAGTCCCTGAGCAATAAACAACCTTACTATTCCTCACACTCTACATTCCTAGCCCTCTTATGTTTCTAACATCCATTCCCGCTGGAAGTAAATTCTTTACTGTAATTGATTTATGCATTGCAATCTTTAGTATTCCAATTGATGGAGCTAGCCAATACCTTTTTGCCTTCACTTGGGAAGAAAAACAATTCACCTAGACAGTAATGCCTCAGAGTTTACTGAGAGTCCTTGTTATTTCTCATAAATCCTGAAGGCTGATCTGGGTGATATAAATTTCACCCAGCGATACATTCACACTCCTGCTTTGTGGCAATATGTGGATGATTTGCTTCATTGATTTCCTTCTCAAGCCTTTTCACAGAAAGTCAGCATCCATTTCCTAATACTTTTAGCCTTAAAGGGGTATAAAATGGCCAAAGAAAAAATTGCAGTTTGCCCAAACCTAGGTTTGATGTTTAGAGTGTCTAATATCCGAACAAGGTCTACATCTTAATTCATCTGGGCTTCAAGGTATTCTGTTTCTCCAAAGCCAAAACTAAGTATCAAACGTGAGGTTTTCTTGAGCTAGTTGCCAAAATTGGATTCTAAATTTCTCTCTTACAGCCAAATCTCTGAATGTTTTGCTAAACAGTGACAACCGAACCCAAATTTGTCAGAAAAGCCAGACAACATAGCTTTTAAGGTCTTAGAGTTTGATGAACTCACCTGTTTTGGGGTATCCTGAATATCAGCTTACCTTTTTCCATTTTGTACAAGAATCACTTGGAGAAGTAGCAGGCTCAGGACCAGGCCCACTGCAATAAAGTGAATATCACAATAAAGTAAGTCACACAAATGTTTTGGTTTCCCAGTACATATAAAAGTTATGTACACATACACTATAGTCTATCAAGTGTGAGACAGCATTAGGTCTAAAAAAGACAACATATATACCTGAATTTAAAAATATGTTATTGCTAAAACTACTCAATTACAATAGTAATGTCACTGATTATAGATCACCATAACAAATTAATGGTAATAATAATAAATTTTAAAATATTGAGAGGATTACCAAAATGTTACACAGGGACAAATAGTGAGCAAATGCTATTGGAAAAATGGTACCAATAGATTTGCTTGATACAAGGTTGCCGCAAACCTTCAATTTATAAAAGAAAACAAAAACATAGTATCTGTGAAGTGTAATAGAGTGAAGTGGAATATAATGAGGTGTGCTTTTATGTGAAAACGGAGGGAATACCTTCAGCATTCTCACCCAAAAACATGGGGACTACTATTGACCCACATACTATTAAAGCTAGGAACTGGACTCTATAATGTGTGTATAACCCTCTTGCCTTACGGCCATAATGGTCACTGCCCTTTTGGTTAAGACCACTGAGAAAATCATTGTGGCATCACGTTTAACCATCGTTGTACGTCATGCAGTAGGAGCCCTCCCAAATTCTTATCCCATGCAATGTTTCTCGGTCATTCCCTCACCTCCTAGGAAGTCCTTTTGTAAACTACTTATCACACAACTGTTTCATTTTGTAATAACCTTAACACTGCTACTTTTTCCCCTCCATCACTGATGAAGTTCCTCATGACTGCTTAACGCTGAGGATCACCTCCTGACTCCTCATGATGATCTGCAGATTATTTGAGTAATGCTGACTTCTCCTGGTTCACTGACAGTTCTTATTTAAAAGTTGGTATTACAAATATTTTACTGAATTTTATTGCAACTTCTTTTGATGTTGTTTAGGATACTTTAGCCAATAGGCTGAATTTTATACTCTTCCACAAGCTTGTACTTTACCAAAGATAAAACTGCCAATATGTACACTGATAATAGACATGCTTTTGGAGTAGCTCACAATTTTGGAATATCATAGACTCAAATGGCTTCCTTATTGCCAGTGGAATTAAAATTTAAAATAGTCCCCATGATCAGAAATTTTCACATACAATAATTTCACTTGCTACTTCAGCTATCCTTAAAATTCTGGGGCACTAAAACTTGACCCTCTGGAAGCAAAGGGAAATTACTTTGCCCATATCTCCACAAGGAATGAGGTTGCTAAAGAGACCAACAGTCGCCAAATTTCTGTCAATGGTCTAAAGCGATGTTTCCTAAAAATGACAATTTTTAAAAACTGACTAGAGAAACCAAACAGTTGGTCTCAGAACAGGAAAAACATGATTGGAAATTCAGCAATTCTTGGTTTGATAAAAAGACAAACGTATGGTTTGCACCAAATAACAACCCAGTTCTACCAGAGACTCTAAAATTCCTTCTTACCACTGGACATGTATTAGGACATTGGTCAACTGACAAAATGATAGCCTTCATGAATCAATATTGGTGGAGAATCATTAACAAGGCCACAGAAACTGCCTACCTACTCATCCCTCTTGTTTGAAACACAGCCCAGAAAAACTTGTTTGTACCGCTCCCAGGCATTTTTAACTGCCTAATGAACAATTCAAGGTCTGTCAAATGGATTTTGTACAATTTCCTATGTGTCATGGATATAAATATATTTAATCATGGTCTGTGTGTTTTCATACTGGTCTGAAACCTACCCTTGTAGACAGGTTACTGCTTCCTGCTTCTTCTGTGGCTCGTTTTTTTTTTTTTTTTTGAAATGGATATTTCTACATGGGAAACTCCTCTCAACTTTCATAGTGATTGAGGAAGCCATTTTACTGGCCTACTTAGACAAGTCTGTGTTGTTTTACTGGTTTTACAACATTTTCACTGCACTCCTGCTGCTGCTGCTGCTGCTAAGTAGCTTCAGTCGTGAACGACTCTGCGACCCCATAGATGGCAGCCCATCAGGCTCACTAACAACCTTCCATCCTCTGGTTTAGCTTAATGTATGAATGACATTAAGACACTAATGGAAGAATTTGTAGAGGTGCTCCAAATACCTCGGTCAGAAGCATTGCCATTTGCCTTCTAAATCTCAGATCCACCTTTTTTTTTTTTTTTTGGAACTTATAAAATCTCACCCTTTGAGGTAGTCACAGGATATCCAAAGGACTTGAATCCTACTTTATTTTTTTTGACCTATGACTGATAGATATTTCCATCTCAATACAGCAAAGGTCTAACTTCTTCTGTGAAAGACAATTATGTTTTGGCAGAGCAATCGTCTCACAGTGCACTCTTGGGAGACAAAGACCTCATGTATCAGACCTTGTTGGAGATTTTATCTATTGGAGTGGACACTTCCAGGAGAACTCTCTTCAAGGTCACTGGAGAAGCCCCTATCAGATAATGCTAACAAATCGCTGCTAAACTTCAAGCAATAAACACTTGTATTCAAATGACGCATCTAAAGAAAGTGCCAGACCCTGACTGAACATAAATATCATCAGGTGACCTAAAAGTTAAAAAAAAAAAAAATTCCCAGAATTGAAGCAGGTGACATCTGATGGGACAGCTTTCCCAGGGTTTCCAAACCAGGTCTATTGGAAGTTTGTCATCAAAATTTGAGGATGACATAACTTTTCAAATGATAGCCAATATCCCTGATCTTGGTAACACAAGAACTTTATCTCCTGAGAGTTCAGGCTCCTATTCTTCCATGTTACTTGAATGTGACCTCCATTGGTTTTCAGTCTGGATACTTTCCCTTTAGTATGAGACACTACACCCAAAAAATGTTCTTCCTGGCTTTGAGGGGCAAAAATACACTAACACTAGAAAAACATGACTTGATTACTGATCTTTTCAGAGAAAGTGCTTGATCACAAGCAGGGAATATTAAAAAACAATTAATAAAGAGAAATTTTAATTAAATAAAGTTAGGTGACCAGAAGGGAACTCTCACACCCTGGGATATTAGCAGAGCCCAAAAGGAAAAAGAGAGACAGTAAGTCCCCTACATATGAACCTTCAAGTTGGGAATTTTTAAAGATGTAAACGTGCATTCCATGAACATCAGGAATGCATGAAACTGCAACTTGCCCTCCATTTCCTATTTCTGATGATCCTTCAGCCCTATCATTTCCCACCTCCTCTCCCTCCTCCAGTCAGTAACTCTTCTTGCCTGTTCACTCGATCCCAGCCCCTGCATGCCAGCCATTTACTGTACTACTGTGCTTTTCAAGGTATTGTACTGTAAGATTAAAAATATCTTCTTTATGTTTTGTGTCAGTTTGATTTTTATGTATTATTTGAAAAGTATTATCAACCTGTTAAAGTACAGTCCTATATAACCGACTGTCAGCTTGGTACCTAGGCTGACTGTTAGACTTACGAACAAACTGATACACAAATATGCTCTCAGAATGGAACTTGTTCATATGGAGGGGACTTACTGGACTTCTTTACTCCAAGGACTCAGTCAGTGAAAAGCCATGGACTTTTGGTTGACTGTAGCCTTCCCAACTTCCTTTTCCACTCTTTTAAAGCATCCTTCTTCCCTTGTCAGGTGGGGACTTACACACTGCTCACCATAATTGCAAACCTCAAATTTCAGTTCTCTGCTGATCCTACATAAATCCATCTTCACTGGAGAAATATCTGGCAGTCTATTTGTTTTAGATAAAGAACCACCTGATAGGAAAACATTTTATTGAAAGCATTTTATCCTTATGAATTTCCTGATTATTAATCAGATGCATTTGTGTAAAATTGTTTTCTTATGCTTTCATTAAAATTTTGTCAAAGTTGGACAATAAATTCAGTAACAAACGACATAACTAACAACAGGAAAGTGCTTCAAAAGTAAAACCAGGCCCTGGAAAAGCAGTACTTTTCAGACAGCATAAAGATTCTTTCTCTGACTTGTATTTCTGGCTTGTGCTTTGAAATGACTTGATATTGTGTGCTTAATTCCTCCAGCCATCTGCTTTCCCACTGATTCTGATGTGTCTCTATATTAGAAATAAAGGATTGGTTAAAAACCTTCCCTCCAGTGAACCAAATGAGAAATGAATATTTTGAGGAACTGTTTCACATAGGATATGTTTTTGCATGAAGAAAACACCATCTAGAGTTGAATGCAAGACATGTTGTGGGATTGAGAGAAAGTGCCAGGCTCCATTTTCCAAGGTAACCATTCTTCAAAAGAAAGCTAATGGAAATGATAAAATGAAAGGCTAAACAAAATTATGTTTACTGTTGTAACCAGCTACTAGTAAATCGCTGAATTAAAAGAGCATGTGTGAAGATGCTTTTAAAGCAGATTTTCTATTTGGTTATGGAAAGTTAGTCATGTGGATAAGTTTTGAAGTCTGACTGATTAAAATTTGTGTTCTGACTCAACCACCTACTTACTCGCTTTATGGCTTACCAAATGAATAACATTTTACTGAAGTTACTTTGAAATTTTTCAAATAAAAAACTGGGGGAGGGAGTAACTAGCATTAAAATTTTGTTCAAAAAACTTTGTATCTTAGCTCTTTCTTGCTTTATTTTTAGATATTCCTGCAAGAACATGATGTAAGAGGTGAGGAAGACATAAGAGGAATTGTTCTTCCTGAAATGGGATGTAAGAAATTAATGGCAGGTGCCCTGGAATATGAACAAATGGCCCCTGGAGGCTCAGTATGAAGCAGCTTTTTTACTAAAAGGCTAACTTGCCCATTATTGATTTCCTCCAAGGGAGTTAACACATTTTCACTCCACAGGTATTCCCTTGTTCGTGTTGCTATTATTTTCTTATCTATTTTTAATTTATTTTCCTATGATAAAATTTAGAGGATCGAGCATCCCTTTGCTCAGTAGAAACTCCCATAGTGAAGTGAAAAGCTTTCTGCAGCTCTAAATGTCACATGCTCTCCCACCATGATGTTGTTTATTACTAGATAAAAGTTTGTAGATTATCATCCTAGCACAATGCAAAGGACCACTATTTATCCCATCCTATTTATGCTTCCCTGGTGACTCAGACAGTAAAGAATCTGCCTTCAATGCACGAGATACATGCTTGACCCCTGGGTTGGGAAGATGCCCTGAAGAGAAAATGGCAACCCACTCCAGTATTCTTGCCTGGAGAATTCCATGAATAAAGGAGCCTGGTGGGCTACAGTCCATGGGGTTGCAAAGGGTAGGACATGACTAAGTGACTTTCATGCTTTACATCCCATTTTTATTCTATGACCATACAATGTGTATACTTTTAAACAGAAATATTGAAGAATATATTAACATCTGCCAGGATTTTTGCAAGTAGTCAGCTTCATAACTCTATTTGTATCTTAAAAGCATATTTACCAGATGTTATTTATAAACATGGCCATCATTAAACTTCATGAGAAATGATTCCGTAGGATAAATAACATGTTGAAATTTATTATTACCATTCCTGTGGAAGGCTTATATGGTCCATTTGAGGTTTCTCAGTGGAGAAATTTAGTTATATTTCCTCCAATGCTTTAACTGCTGCTGCTAGTGTTGTTGCCAGCATCCTGGAGGAAAAATAAATATAGCATTTCAATTATCATTAATGCTTTAATATTGGTAAAGGTCATGATGCATTTTTATATGCTATTAATTGAAATGTTGCAAATGTCTTAGCTTAGGGATTCTCTCTAGAGATAAATAGGAGCAAAACATAATTCAACAGTTTTTATAATTTAACATTTTACTGTAAACACAACTGCCAATCCCAATAGATGCAATATTAGAACTCTGACAAGAGCTCATATCTTATCAAACTTATTTGTCTAATTAGCCCAAATAGTTATCCAATTCTTTTCTTTTAGGAAAGCAGGTGCTTTCATAAACATTTTTTTAAAAGTTTGGTTTATTGATTTTATTTCATTGATTAGAACTTTTATTTTAATAGCCATTTCTTCCCTGGTGGCTTAGAGGATAAAGCGTCTGCCTGCAATGTGGGAGAACTGGGTTCGATCCCTGGGTCGGGAAGATCTCCTGGGGAAGGAAATGGCAGCCCACTCCAGTATTCTTGCCTGGAGAATCCCATGGATGGAGGAGACTGGTGGGCTACAGTCCACAGGGTCGCAAAGAGTCGGATACGACTGAGCGACTTCACTTTCAGTTTTTCCTCATTTTCAGTATTAACTCAATATGAACAAAATATTTGAGTATAACATTTTCAAGAATTAAAGACAATTAAACTGAGGCAACTCACTCAGGAAAATGTTGCCTGGAAGATTCCATGGGCAGAGAATCCCCATGGGACAGCTAGTCGCACGGACTGAAGCAACACAGCGCGCACGCATGCCCAGTCGCTCCGTCACGTCAGACTCTGCTCTCTCGTGAACTCTAGGCCGCCAGGCTCCTCTGCCCACGGGATTCTCCAGTCAAGAATACTGGATTGGGTTGCCGTAACCTCCTCCAGGAAATCTTCCTGACCCAGGGATGGAACCCACATCTCTTATGTCTCCTGCACGGCAGGTGGATTTATCTCTGAGCCACCCGGGGAAGCCGGAGAGACTGAGTATACGTGCACGCAAATTGAGGTATTGTTTTTAACACATTATTTTGATAAAACAGGACAGTGACTCATAAAGTGACTCATTCTGAATTATATGTCCACATGGCAGTAGAGACTTCAGAATGGAGAGTTACAGAGAGAGAATTCATAATGTTGTCACTGTCTTTAGATGGCTGGTTTTATAATTCACCTCCATGTTTGATGTTTTTCCCTGTATTTTACATTATGTTAAATATGATTCTATTATTCTATGAAAAGGTGGTTTGAGAGCAGTTCTTTCCTGTGAATTTTTTTCTAGTCTATAGCAATATTAACACAAAAATTGAAATTAAATATGAGATGTTATTATAGAAATTAAAAGACCCTGATGCTGGGAAAGATCAAAGGCTACAGAAGAAGAGGATGGCAGAGGATGAGATGGGAGATAGCCTCATCGACTCAATAGACATGAATTTGGGCAAACTCTGGGAGATAGTGTTGGACAGGAAAGCCTGGCATCCTGCAGTGCATGGAGTCACAAAGAGTTGGATGTGACTTAGTGATTGAACAACGGCAACACAGAAATTTCACAGAATAATTTTTGTCTGTTGACTGTAAACGGACTTGTATTTTTACCCTTTTATTATCATTTCTCTTGAGATTAATTTTGTTGTATTTTACAAAGATATTATTCCATGATAGATTAATGATGATGGAAATAAACTTGGTCTTTTACCACCAATGGTTGAAGAAATATTGTCTAGAAGATATTTGAAATGTGAACCAACATAGAGTTAATTTCAATTTCCTTCTATCTGCTGGAAAAATGTCTTAATATGCCAATTTCCTCAGAAGGGTAACAGTCACATCTTCTCTGCCTTTAAGTAGATTACAACCAAAAGGAGATCAAGAAGCCTAGGGATCAGCAAGTCCCTCAGTCACCCTCAGGCAGCAATGCAAAGTGAATTTCGTTAATGGTGATAATTGCTTAAAGAGATCCCTGCCCAGACTGTCGAGTTTATGTTCAAAGTGAAATGCAGAAATGACACATGGAGTGTCAACCCAGGGCAGTTGCAGAACAAAGACAGACCTCTCGAATTTAAGGCTTTCCTCGTTTTTGTTATCTTGGGTGCTGATGCTAATACAATATCCCTTGTTTTTCTCTGAACTTTCTTCAGTTAACTTTCTTTCAGACATTCATTCAGTTAACTGACTTGGCAAAAAAAAAATAAGGAAAGTATGCTCAGTTCAGTTCATTTCAGTTCAGTTGCTCAGTCGTGTCCGACTCTTTGCGACCCAATGAATAACAGCACGCCAGGACTCTCTGTCCATCACCAACTCCCGGAGTTTACTCAGACTCACGTCCATCGAGTCAGTGATGCCATCCAGCCATCTCATCCTCTGTCGTCCCCTTCTCCTCCTGCCCTCAATCCCTCCCAGCATCAGAGTCTTTTCCAATGAGTCAACTCTTTGCATGAGGTGGCCAAAGTACTGGAGTTTCAGCTTTAGCATCATTCCTTCTAAAGAACACCCAGGACTGA
Organism: Capra hircus; assembly: GCF_001704415.2. Lineage (NCBI taxonomy): Eukaryota > Metazoa > Chordata > Mammalia > Artiodactyla > Bovidae > Capra > Capra hircus. The sequence continues at coordinate 32,573,495 of NC_030821.1, read as the reverse complement.
TCTCCTTCAGAATGGACTGGTTGGATCTCCTTACAGTGCAAGGGACTCTCAAGAGTCTTCTCCAACACCACAGTTCAAAAGCATCAATTGTTCAGTGCTCAGCCTTCTTCACAGTCCAACTCTCACATCCATACATGACCACTGGAAAAACCATAGCTTTGACTAGACGGACTTGGATTTGGTGGAGCAGTCATTCTGCCATTAAATGAAGAAAACTTGAAGGAGTCAAATATGACTCGGAATTCCAGGTCTGAGACTGAATTACCCTAGCCGCCTTAAACTACAAAATATTATTGGTCAGCAGATAAATAAAGGAGCGTCAGGAGTAAGGTGACAGGTATGTGAGAGACTGTATCTGGAAAACACAGAATAAAATTATTAAATATCTTCTTATTTAGTTTCAATCTCATTTCCCCTTCAATCTATTTACCAAAAGAGGTAAAAACAATCTGCTCACAAGATTCTTTCTTCTTTTAAGGACTATAGCTTTTTGAATTAAGCTTAAGTCTTTGATATGAGATATAAGTCCCTTAACTGGGTTCCTGTCAATCTCCCCCACCATCTCCTTCACTCCCCTCCATAAAACCTGTCATCGCCTCTCCTTCCCCTTTCCACTATATACACATCTTTGCTTTGAACTTTATTAACTACTTGCGCCTCCAGAAAAATAAATGCCTTCTTATCGACTGGGTTTTAGTACCTTACCAATTCTTATTTTTTGCTCATGTGCATGTCCCTTGTGAGTAGGCATGTCCTGCTTCATATCTTCTGTATGCTATGATCTTGGCTTGAGAAATTACTTTTTTTCTAGCATATTTTGGGTCCCACAACAAGCAGGAAAAGACAAGGTGGAATTACATGGTGATTTATAAAACCTTGCCTGTCATTCTTATCCACATTTTGTTGCAAAATTTAGCCAAATAGGCAAGGTTATTGGGTTAAGAAGGGGTCTCAAGAAAGGGCCAGTACGGGAGGCAACAGCTATTTGTAAACAATACTGCAATCAATCATATCATCCTTCAATATTTAATGTTCTGCTTTAACACTGTCTGCTTGCCTCTGTCATACCCTCTGAGTCTGTAATGGACGTATCAGTGTCTGTTTCTTTCCTGTTAGCTTGGAGATGATTACAAATCTGACTGTGTATTTTGATAATTGGTATACATTTAACACTCAAAATATCTGTAAGTGAAAGAGAGAAGTAAAGAAGGAAGGGAGGAGGAAAGATAGGTTAGGAATAGAAATAACTGTAATATATTTGTAGCATGTATCCCGTTTAAGGGAAAAGTCAAGCTTCTACAAATCAACAGCTTATTTATTGATTGTTTGGAGAAACAGAACATATAAATATCTGAAATATATGTTGAATTTAAATATTAGACTTAGGATGTTTTTATCATGTAATTTTTAAAAGACTCAATTTCCTTTGAGGATGAGTGGAGTCTTTCTTTTCTCTCTCAATCTCTCTCTCTCTCCTACTCTCTCTCCATGGGTAATATAATATTTAAAAGTATTGTCTTTGGAATGAATTGGCACTGATTTTATATATATATAAATATATTATAAATATATATTATATTTATAATATATTTATTAAATATAAATATATATTTAATATATATATCCACTATATTCACCTGTTATTCTCTTTAATATTAAGGTGATTAGCCATATATAATATATATTTAAATATATTTAAATATATAAAGTATAAATGTATACTATAAATATATAAACATATATATTTAAATACATATATAATATAATATAAAAATAAACATATACATTATATATATTCATATATATATTATATACATATCCTCTATATTCACCTGTTGTTCTCTTTAATATTAAGGTGAAGGAAATGGCAATCCACTCCAGTATTCATGCCTGGAAAATCCCAGGGACAGAGGAGCCTGGTAGGCTGCTGTCTGTGGGGTCACACAGGGTCAGACACGACTGAAGTGACTTAGTAGCAGCAGCCTTATATATATATATAATATATGTATATATAAATACAATATATTTATATGTACATCCACCATATTCACTTGTTACTCTCTTCAATATTAAGGTGATTAGCAAATAAATCTTTATCCTGCTTTCTGAAATTCTGTGGCTATTTGACTAAATTTCCTCTTTTTTTTTTCTTCTCTGCACCAGAAATTGTTTATTATGTCCAAGCTTCCTCTTTCATCCCCTCTGTTTCAAAAACACATCTCTACTTCAGAAAGCTAACTCTTCTATCAGGTCAACTGAAAAAAAATTTTTCCTCTGCAACTTCCCACCATCAATTATTGTCTCTATTTTCTGTCTTTAATTTTATGCTTTCTGCTCTATCATCTATGAACACACGTACACAGTTTTCCATTTAAGTAACAAACAAATAGATCAAGGTCTCTCAGATTTTGAATCCAACAAAAGTAAAGTTTATCTCACATATTATGAAAGCAAAATGTATGTGAATCTCCTCCATAGTCAAAATATCCACTTATTTATGTGCTTCTCTCACTAACTAGGTTTTTTTCTACTTCTCTAAGATACTGACAAAATTAGCAAGCTTAATAACAACAAATTTTTTTTATTTCCATTTTTAATCTCCTTAAATTCTAGAGTGTAAGGCTAATTTCTTCTGTGCCATCCATGAGAAACTTCTTATGATGGAAAAAAATTAACAGAATTTTTTTTTTTAATTTTGGAGAATCTTTAAAAAATATAGGAACTGGAAAACTGACTTGGTATCTCATTTATGCTCCAGGAGTGACCCTATGTTGATTGTTTTTATTCTCTGATAAGAACAGGTAATAGTAATACTCTTACTCAATATTTGATCAAATTGTATTCCTGTACTTCTATTACTTTATGTAATGATAACATTTAATAGTACATGCTAAATCACTTCAGTCTTGTCTGACTCTTTGTGACCCTATACTGTAACCTTCCAGGCTCCTCTGTCCATGGGCTTCTCCAGGCAAGAATGGGTTGCCATTTCCTTCTCCAGGGAAACTTCCCACCCAAGGATTGAACCCGGGTCTCATCTCTCCTGCATTGGCAGTCATGTTCTTTACCTCTAGTGCCACCTGGGAAGCCCCAAATTTAATAGAGTTTATAATTTAAATGATGTCTTTCATTCTGACACCCTGAGAATAGCTTGTAATGGGATGGTCCTATTTTTATTTCTCATATATTGAGGAAAAATATAGTAAATATGAATAAATAAACTCTAAGTATATTTCAGTTCAGTTCAGTTCAGTTCAGTCGCTCAGTCGTGTCCGATTCTTTGCAACCCCATGAATAGCAGCACGCCAGGCCTCCCTGTCCATCACCATCTCCCGGAGTTCACTCAGACTCACGTCCATTGAGTCCGTGATGCCATCCAGCCATCTCATCCTCGGTCGTCCCCTTCTCCTCCTGCCCCCAATCCCTCCCAGCGTCAGAGTCTTTTCCAATGAGTCAACTCTTCTCATGAGGTGGCCAAAGTACTGGAGTTTCAGCTTTAGCATTATTCCTTCCAAAGAACACCCAGGACTGATCTCCTTCAGAATGGACTGGTTGGATCTCCTTACAGTCCAAGGGACTCTCAAGAGTCTTCTCCAACACCACAGTTCAAAAGCATCAATTCTTCAGTGCTCAGCCTTTTTCACAGTCCAACTCTCACATCCATACATGACTACTGGAAAAACCATAGCCTTGACTAGATGAACCTTTGTTGGCAAAGTAATGTCTCTGCTTTTGAATATGCTATCTAGGTTGCTCATAACTTTTCTTCCAAGGAGTAAGTGTCTTTTAATTTCATGGCTGCAAATTTCATTCTTTTTCATTAGAATTAGGATCTAGTACTAATATACTCAATAAGTGGCATAACATTGAGCCTTTGGTTTTGTTTGGCATCTTCTAAGCTCTTTTTGGAACTTCCCTGGTGGCTCAGATGGTAAAGCGTCTGCCTACAATGTGGGAGACCCGGGTTTCATCCCTGGGTTGGGAAGATTGCCTAGAGAAGGAAATGACAAACCACTCCAGTATTCTTGCCTGGAAAATCCCATGGACGGAGGAACCTGGTAGGCTACAGTCCATGGGGTCACAAAGAGTAGGACATGAGGTGGCTCAGACGGTAAAGCATCTGCCTACAATGCAGGAGACCCAGGTTCAATCCTTGGGTCGGGAAGAACTCCTGGAGCAGGAAATGGCAACCCACTCCAGTATTCTTGCCTAGAAAATCCCATCGACGGAGGAACCTGGTAGGCTACAGTCCATGGGGTCGCAAACAGCTGGACACAACTGAGCGACTTCACACCCAAACTCTTTTTGTTTTCTATGTCTGTACCACTTACACACAAAGTATGCTGCATATGTAGAAAGGTGGAGAAAGAGATAAATTGGTAGAGATTAATGACAGATGCATACAGGTGAAAGGAATAATGAGTGAATAAATGGATATATTTACAATAGTGCAATACAACAGCATTTGTTGATGCATCTGCATATCCCATTTCTTTTCTTCACAAAGCTAGTTAGATTTTCCTTTGGAGAGGCAAGTCACACTCTCTGCTTTAGCTATTGAGTTTTTATTCTATTTCAAGCTCCAAGGGAAGGCCATTATTGGCTTAAACTAATCATAGTAATCCTATTGTTACTGTTCTTCTTAATGTTTGTCACTGTGATTATTCCAGGGTTGGCAATAATTTAAAACTAAGACAACCTAACAGATGGCATTCCATCAGCCCCAGTATTTGGTTCAGGGGACCTAAGTTAGTCAAACTGGAAGGAAGCCAAAATTTCTCTTAAATAATTGCAAACTTGATACAATGCCCTTCTCTCATATATATATGTATATAATATAAATGCATGTAGTCCAAATGGAGAGCCATCTGGCCAACATGAGGAAAAATAAGCTAAGGATGAAACCAACATAGTGAGGGAAACAGAGCTGAAAGAATCACAAACAAGTGGATATGCACCCTTAAATATGTCATTAACCTGTGGATCAAAGCATTTATTATCTAGCTCTAGATTTTTCAGTTAGGGAGCCAATTAAGTCTCTTTATTACTTAAATGAGTTAGTTGAATTTTGTGTTAGTTTTTCCCTAATTTGTATTCTAAATATTCTAAATAATATAGATAGATGACTGATAAATAGATAAAGAAACAGACATATACATAGATGATAGATTGATAGATAGGTAGGAGATAGATGGGGTACACGTATCATAACAAAGGATAAAGAAATAGGTGTATTTGCCCTTAGTACTCTTGCCTAGAAAATCCCATGGACGGAGGAGCCTGGTGGGCTGCAGTCCATGGGGTCGCTAAGAGTCAGACACGACTGAGCGACTTCACTTTCACTTTTCACTTTCATGCATTGGAGAAGGAAATGGCAACCCACTCCAGTATTCTTGCCTGGAGAATCCCACGGATGGGGGAGCCCGGTGGGCTGCTGTCTATGGGGTCGTGCAGAGTCAGACACGACTGAAGTGACTTAGCAGCAGCAGCCCTTAGAATAAAATGGGATAGCTCACTGGAATGAAATTTATCTGTGTGATCTATGAAAAATCTATATATATTTATTGGTAGCCAGAATACTTTTGTTTTAAAATTTTGAAAACAACTAAATTTTTGTATATAACCATTTTGATTACCAAAACAGTTTATATAGGTAACAGTTGATGATCAACCTTTCAATGCAATAGTTAAAAGAAAACAATGATCATATGTTAGTTGATCCACTTCAGTTGCATATTATTCTGAAATTTTACTTTTTATAAAACAATAAAAAAAGTTTTTAATTTTATGACCGCTAAAGACAACAAAAGGAAATGTTTACTTTGTAGAGGTTAAACTAAGAGTAGTCTCTTAGTTCAGTGTTAAGCTAGCAAATTGTCACTTGAATTAGAATGCCTAAAGAATAAAATTAAATTCATAAAATTTTCCAACCAAAATTTGAGTGAGATTTTTTGTTTTTTTTTCCCCAATATAATAATGGCATTATTCATGGTATAGTAAAACAATTTATACAGGTTCAAAAGAATAGAGTTGAGTTCTTGCTCTACCATTTAACCACAGTCTTACGCAAGAGACACAGATTGAGTCCCTCAGTCGAGAAGATCCCCTGGACTAGGAAATGGCAATGCACTCCAGGATTCTTGCCTGGAAAATTCCATGGACAAAGGAGCCTGGCAGGCAACAATTCATGGAGTTGCACAGTCAGAAATGAATGAATCAGTGAGCATGCAAGCAATCTTAAGCAAGCTATTGATGCTGCTGCTGCTAAGTCGCTTCAGTCCTGTCAGACTCTGTGCAAGCCTATGGACTGCTACTGCACAACTGGACTCATCTTACACACTAGCAGAGTAATGCTCAGGATTCTCCAAGCTAGGCTTCAACAGTACCTGAACCAAGAATTCCCAGATGTTCAAGCTGGATTTACAAAATGCAGAGGAACCAGAGATCAAACTGCCAACATCCTCTGGATCAAAGAAAAAGCAAGAGAATTCCAGAAAAACATCTACTTTTGCTTTATTGACTACACTAAAGCCTCTGACTGTGTGGATCACAACAAACTGTGGAAAATTCTTGAAGAGATGGGAATACCAGACGATCTTACCTGGCTCCTGAGAAATCTGTATGCAGGTCAAGAAGCAACAGTTAGATTAGATGTGGAACAACAGCCTTTTCCCAGATTGGGAAATGAGTACATTAAGGCTGTATATTGTCACCCTGCTTCTTTAACTTACATGCAGAGTACATGATGCAAAATGCCATACTGGATGAAGCACAAGCTGGAATTAAGATTGCAGGGAGAAATATCAATAACCTCAGATATGCAGATGACACCACGCTTATGGCAGAAAGTGAAGAAGGACTAAAGAGCCTCTTAATGAAAATGAAAGAGGAGAGTGAAAAAGTTGGCTTAAAGCTCAACATTAAAAAAATGAAGATCATGGCTTCCGGTATCATCACTTCATGGCAAATAGATGGGGAAACAATGGAAACAGTGAGAGACTTTATTTTCTTTTCCCCAAATCACTGCAGATGGTGACTGCAGCCATGAAATTAAAAGACACTCCTTGGAAGAAATGTTATGACAATCTTAGACAGCATATTAAAAAGCAGAGACATTGCTTTACCAACAAAGGTCTGTGTAGTCAAACTATGATTTTTCCAGTAGTCATGTATAGATGTGAGAGTTGGACCATAAAGAAAGCTGAGTGCCAGAGAATTGATGGCTTTGAACTATGGTGTTGGAGAAGACTCTTCAGAGTCCCTTGGACTACAAGGAGCTCAAACCAATCCATCCTAAGGAAATCAGTCCTGAATATTCATGAAAGAACTGATGTTGAAACTGAAGCTCCAATCCTTTGGCTACCTGATGCAAAAAAACTGACTCATTGGAAAAGACCCTGATGCTGGGAGAGATTGAAGGCAGAAGAAGAAAGGGACGACAGACGATGAGATGGTTGGATGTCATCACTAACTTGATGGACATGAGTTTGAGCACACTCTGGGAATTGGTGATGGACAGCAAAGCCTGGTGAACTGCAGTCCAAGGGGTCGAAGAGAGTCAAATATGACTAAGTGACTGAACTGAAGTGACTGATGGACTCCTCTGTCCATGGAATTCTCTAGGCAAGATTACTAGAGTGGGTTGTCATGCCCTCCTCCAGGGGATCTTCCTGACCCTGAACCTGTGTCTCCTGCATTGCAGGCAGATTCTTTACCACTGAGCTACCAGGGAAGCACAAGCAAGCTATTAAGTGTCTGTAAATTCCATAGATATTATTGTTAATCAGCATTGAACAGTGATTGTATAATGTATATATGTGAATATATATATATATGCATATAAACTAATGTTAACCAACATTGAGTCCTGATACAAAGATATATATTGTGCATATATATTCATTAAATAAACATTGTACATTATGTAAAATAATTTAATAGGTAAGCCTTTCATTATTTAGATAAATTCCCTTTGGTATAATACTTATCTTGCCAAATTGTTAATGTTCCTTATATCTGGAGATTGTGGCTTTATTCTACAAATGGCATTTGCATGCAAGAATTAAAGATTTTAAAATTTAAAAAAAAATAATAAAAATAAAACAAAAATACAAGCAAAAAAAAATAAATTAAAAAAAAAATAAAGTGAGCCAGTCACCTTGCCAATACATTCACTGATGAAAAGTAAAACTTAATTTTAAAAAAGTAAATATTTATTTATTTATTTTGCTGCATCAGATCTTAGTTGTAGCATGCAGGAGTTTTAGTTGCAGCCTGTGGGCTCCAAGTTGTGGCATGTAGATCTAGTTCCCTGATCAAGCATTGAGCCCAGGTTCCCTACGCTGGGAATATTAAGCCTTAGCCACTGGACCACCAGGGGAGTCGGAAAAGTAAAACTTTATGATAGAGAATAGAAAAATCAGGACTTCCATAGTGGTCCAGTGGTTAAAACTCTGCACTCCCAATTCAAGGGGCCCAGGATTGATCTCTGGGGTCAAGGAACTAAGATCCCGCATGCCACATGGTACAGACAAAAAAAAAAAAAAAGAATAAAGGGATTTGAGTGAAACATTTGGTTTAGCCCCTTCTCAATTGACAAATGACTTTTGTTATGCTTATCACACTGTATAACCTTATGGAGTGTCATTTATCTTACCTATAATATAGGGATGTGTTTAGTCAGTCAGTTCCATCTGACTCTTTGTGACCCTATGGACTGTAGCCTGCCAGGCTCCTCCTTCCGTGGGATTTTCTAAGCAAGAATACTGGAGTGGGTTGCCATTTTCTTCTCCAGGAGATCTTTCCAACCCAAGGATAGAACTCAGGTCTCCCGCATTGCAGGCGGATTCTTTACTGTCCGAGCACCAGGGAAGCCCATATAATAGGGATAATAAGCCCATATAACTCAGAGATGTTCATAATAAATTATTTTACACATGTTTTAGAAGCACTTTTGAATTTCAAAGGCAGCACATAAACGATTATTACCAGGAACTATGGACATCTGTGATGGAAAGAATCCTAATTAGTGAAAAAGTAACTGGAGTATTTGATGTAGTAGTGGTACATATTCGTTTAAATTTAGAGGGTTTTTTTGTTTTTGTTTTTGTAAATATGCCTACAGTGTTTCTGTTGCATATAATATTTTCTCATAGTAAGAGGATATACTCTAATACAAATAGAACTTGAGAAAGTCCAAAATAAGGGAAAATAAAGTTTTCATTAATGGCTAAAAACAGATCTTTAAGAAACCATGTGCACATAAAACTTTTCATCTAAAAATTAAAGACTCTATTATGTAATTTCATTTGAGAAGCTACAGTATATATATAGTTAAAGAATGTCCAGTAATCTGTTGCAATTCCAGTGTACTCCATCATCAATATTTTCTCTAAGTCTATGACTGAGGAACTTATTTCAAGAATTAAGTAAGCAATACAGGGTTTTGTTGTTCAGTCACTAAATCGTGTCTCACTCTTTGCTACTCTATTGACTGCAGCACACCAGACTTCCTTGTTCTTCATTGTCTCCTGGAGTTTGCTGAAACTCACGTCCATTGAATCAGTGATGCTATCCACCCATCTCATCCTCTGTCACCCCCTTCTCCTGCCCTCAATCTTTCCCAGCATCAGGGTCTTTTCCATTGAGTTGGCTCTTCGCATCAGGTCACCAAAGTATTGGAGCTTCAACATCAGTCCTTCTAATGAATATTCAGGGTTGATTTTCTTCAGGATTGACTGGTTTGGTCTCCTTGCTGTCCAAAGGACTCTCAAGAGCCTTCTCCAGCACCACAGTTTGAAAGCATCAGTTCTTCAGCCCTCAGCCCTCTTTTGGAGAAGGCAATGGCACCTTACTCCAGTACCCTTGCCTGCAAGATCCCATGGACCGCAGGAGCCTGGTAGGCTGCAGTCCATGGGATCGCTAACAGTTGGACATGACTGAGCAACTTCACTTTCACTTTTCACTTTAATGTACTGGAGAAGGAAATGGCAACCCATTCCAGTGTTCTTGCCTGAAGAATCCCAGGGATGGCAGAGCCTGGTGGGCTCCCGTCTATGGGGTCACACAGAGTCGGACATGACTGAAGCGACTTAGCAGCAGCAGCAGCCCTCTTTATGGTTCAACTCTCACATCTATATATGACCACTAGAAAAACCATAGCTTTGACTATATGGGCCTTTGTCAGCAAAGCGATGTCTCTGCTTTTTGATACGCTGTCTAGGCTAGGCTTGTCATAGGTTATTTTCCAAGGAGCAAGTGACTTTTAATTTCATGGCTTCAGTCACAGGCCACAGTGATTGGAGCCCAAGAAAATAAAAAGTGTCCCTGTTTCTGAAACCGTTTACCTCTGATTGGGACTTGAAACCATGTGCTGGGACTCAAACCCAGCCAAAACCCACAGTCTTCTAACTGAGATCTCAGACCTGGTTTCAGGACCCAGTGAAGCTCAGGTTTGCGATATCTCATTGCAGAAAGAATTCAGTGAGTGACAAAGTGATAAGTAAGTAATGGATTTATTCAGAGAAACACATTCCACACATAACGTATGATCTGTTACATAGGGCAAGTACAATGGCTGTGAAATGTAGTCTGGTTAGTTTTTATGGGCTGGGTAATTTCATAGCTAATAAATAGGAGGATTATTTCAATTATTTTGGGAAAGGGTGGAGATTTCCATGAATTGGGCCACTTCCCACCTTTTGGTCTTCTAGCCATGGTGCCTTGGAACTGTCATGATGCCTCTGGATGTGTTATTTAGCTTGCTGATTGAAGATCAAGGTCTAGTGGAAGTTGACTTGTCTGCAATCTTGGATCCATTTGATTCTAATTGATTTATGTTGTATTCTTGGGGTATGTCATTCTTTCCAAAGTTGTGCCCTCCCCTTCCCCTCCAATTTCATTTCCACTTTTCCCCATCTATTTGCCATGAAGTGATGGGCCCAGATGCCATGATCTTACTGTTTCGTATGTTAGGTTTTAAGCTAACTTTTTCACTCTACTCCTTCATGCTCATCAAGAGGCTCTTTAGTTCCTCCTTGCTTTCTACCATCAGAGTGGTATCATCTGTATATCTGAGGTTGTTGATATTTCTCCCATCAATTTTGATTCCAGCTTAGGATTCATCCAGCCTGGCATTTTGCATTTGCATATAAGTTAAATAAGCAAGGTGACAATATACAGCCTTAATGATGGGATATATGTGTATCACATTGAATCAAGAATGCAAGAACATAGACCAATAGTATTCCCTACCCCAGTAAGATTCATTTGAAAAAAAAAATGATGTAGGTATGATTAAAATCAATTTTATGAACTCTATAATTTTTAAGTTTTTTTCTTAACTCCAAATTCAGGCTCATTTACCCAGCTCTCAAATAGACATCTTCACATTGATATTTCAAAGCTACTGAAAATGAAACTTCCTAACTTAAATTCACCATGTTTCAGATCCATTTTTGCTCCTTAGAACTGCCATTTCCTTGATCTCTCTCTCAGTAAATGTGTCAATTATGTAAGAAGCCTGAGTATTAGTTTCTTTCTTCTTACTCTGGCTTCCCAGGTTTTGCTCATGGTAAAAAACCTTCCTGCCAATGCAAAGGATATAAGAGGTATGGGTTCAATATGTGGGTCAGGAAGATACCCTGGGGAAGATAATGGAAACCCACTCCAGTATTCTTTTTTTTTTCTTTTTATTAATTTTTTAAAATTTATTTATTTTTTATTGAAGGATAATTGCTTTACAGAATTTTGCTGTTTTCTATCAAACCTCAACATGAATCAGCCATAGGTATACACATATCCCCGCCCTTTTGAAACTCCCTCCCATCGCTCTCCCCAACCTCTGTATCAGGTTGATACAGAGCCCTTGTTTGAGTTTCCTGAGCCATACACCAAATTCCTGTTGGCTATCTGTTCTACATATGGTAATGTAAGTTTCCATGTTATTCTTTCCATACATCTCACCCTTTCCTCCCCTTTCCCCATGTTCGTAAGTCTGTTCTCTATATCTGTTTCTCCATTGCTGCCCTGTAAATAAATTCTTCAGTACCATTTTTCTAGATCCCATATATATGCATTATAATATGGCATTTATCTTTCTCTTTCTTACTCACTTCACTACATATAATAGGTTCTAGGTTCATCCACCTCTTTAAAACTGACTCAAAACTGTTCCTTTTGATGGCTGAGTAATATTCCATTGCATATATGTACCACAACTTCTTTATCCATTCATCTGTTGATGGACATCTAGGTTGCTTTCATGTTCTAGCTATTGTAAATAGTGCTGCAATGAACAATGGGATACACATGTCTCTTTTAGTTTTGGTTTCCTCAGGGTATATGCCTATGAGTAGGATTGCTGGGTCATATGGTGGTTTTATTTCTGGTTTTTTAAGGAATCTCCATACCGTCTTCCATAGTGGCTGTATCAATTTACATTCCCACCAACATTGCAAGAGCGTTCCCTTTTCTCCACATCCTGCCCAGCATTTACTGTATGTAGACTTTTTGATGAGGGTCATTCTGACCAGTGTGAGGTGATATCTCATTGTAGTTTTGATTTGCATTTCTTTAATAATGAGTGATGTTGAGCATCTTTTCATGTGTTTATTAGCCATCTGTATGTATTCTTTGGAGAAATGTCTGTTTAAGTCTTTTTTCCACTTTTGGATTGGATTGTTTGTTTTTCTGGTATTGAGTTGTATGAGCTGCTTGTATATTTTGGAAATTAATCCTTTGTCAGTTGTTTCATTTGCTATTATTTTCTCCCATTCTGGGGGTTGTCTTTTCACCTTGCTTATAGTTTCCTTTGCTGTGCAAAAGCTGTTAAGTTTAACCAGGTCCCACTTGTTTACTTTTGTTTTTATTTCCATTACTCTAGGAGGTGGGTCATAGAGGATCTTGCTTTGATTTATGTCATTGGGTGTTCTGCCTGTGTTATCTTCTAAGAGTTTTATAGTTTTCTGGTCTTACATTTAGGTCTTTAATCCATTTTGAGGTTATCTGTGTGTATGGTGTTAGGAAGTGTTATAATTTCATTTTTTTACAAGTAGCTGTCCAGATTTCCCAGCACCATTTATTGAAGAGGCTATCTTTGCCCCATTGTATATTCTTGCCTCCAGTATTCTTGCCTGGAGAATCCCATGAACAGAGGAGCCTGGAGGGTTACAGTCCGTGGGGTTCTAAATAGTCAGATATGACCGAACACACGCACACTCTTATTCCAACCTAATCAGCACCAAATTGCACTAATTCTGCCACCTTGCTGCTACTGCTAAGTCACTTCAGTCATGTCCGACTCTGCTGCTGCTGAGTCACTTCAGTCGTGTCCAGCTCTGTGCGACCCTACAGACGGCAGCCTACTAGGCTCCTCAGTCTCTGGGATTCTCCATGCAAGAATACCGGAGTGGGTTGCCATTTCCTTCTCCAATGCATGAAAGTGAAAAGCAAAAGTGAAGTCACTCAGTCGTGCCCAACTCTTAGCGATCCCATGGACTGCAGCGCACCAGGCTCCTCCATCCATGGGATTTTCCAGGCAAGAGGACTGGAGTGGCGTGCCACTGCCTTCTCCAACTCTGTGCGACCCCATAGATGGCAGCCCACCAGGCTCCTCCGTCCCTGGGATTCTCCAGGCAAGAACACTGGAGTGGGTTGCCATTTCCTTCTCCAGTGTGTGAAAGTGAAGTCTCTCAGTCGTGTCCTACTGTTTGCTACCCGTGGACTGTAGCCCACCAAGTCTCTCCATCCATGGGATTCTCTAGGCAAGAATACTGGAGTGGGTTTTAATATTTCTCAAAATCTGATGTCCACTACTCTCAACCTTTACTGCCAAGTCCCTAAATCAGATTTCTTTCATTCCTTCCCTATTTTCCTTCAATAATATTTCTCTTCAGCTCTGTGGCCGTATTTGCATTAAAATGGTCTTCCTAAAATGTAAATCTCATCCCATCCTTCACCTGCCCTTCATTAGTTCCTATTGTTTTTAAGAAAAGTGCAAACAAGGGACTTCCCTATATGCGATAGCCAAATACTATCATATATTTTTCTCTTCAGTTATGTTGAGTTGAAACCCACATGGACAGTTATGTTGAGTTGAAACCCACATGGAATGAAATCCTTATAGTTGAATGTAAAGGTTGTGACTGAGTTTTAGTAAGGCTGATTCCCAGAGATAGCCTTTTAACACCTACAGTTTTGGTTTCCAAAAAAGAGTTGTATATTGCAGAAAATCTAAGAGAGTTCCTAAAATCTATACCACAACAGAAGCAGAAATTCTATTTGAAAAGCATATGTAAAAAAAAATATTTCCTGAGAATTCTGAGCTTCCAATTCTAAACCATGGGGCTGTTTCATTTAATACTTCTGACTAAGCAGACTATTTAGTTATAAAGGAATGTCATAAAAAATCATTAAATCTTTGTTTGCTGCATATCCATATAGGATAACCCAAGAACACTAACTGCTCAGGAAAAAATAATGGAAAAAGAATTGAAGCAACTAATTAGCATAAGTTATTAAACTACTATCATCTAAAGTAGCAGTTATTATCAAAATTTTTATTTATTAATTGAATAAACATATTTCCATGAAAATGCATAGTCTAAATAATTATATTTGCTCATATTAATAAAATTCAATGTTTTATGCTTTTCCTAAAACTAAAAGCATATTAATTACTTCTATCACTTTATTCTTGATATCTTTAGTAAAGATTGGTTGGAGAATAAGAGATACTGCAAGAAAAATTTTAAGAAGTAAAGCATTCCAGAAAATATTAGTGATTAGCATGGACATACTCTCTGTTAAAGGTAAAATTTGCATTCAAAAATATTTTTCAAATCTTCAGACTTGATAACGCACACCAAAGAAATTATGAAGACTAAAGAATATAAAAATCAGAAATGTTAATTAAAGCTAATTTAAATCTATGAGAGAAAATCAATTTGTCTTGAATAAGTAAGAATAAAAATGGTTCAAATTGACTTTTATATTACTGATTGGTTCCCTAAACTTTGAAACTCAATTTTGAAAGGATGGCCTGGCAATTCTATTGCATACCGGATACTATACTACTAAGGGACTCTCTTTCTTCATGCCCCTTAATAAACTGTATGCTTATAGCATACACAAGAAAATCATTTACCTTCTCTCTCCATTTCTTCTTTTTTTCCTCCAGAGAGTATAGTGGTAAAGTACTTATGGTATAAGGCCATATAGTAACAGGTGTCACAAAAAAGAAGGCTAGTATTTTAGCCTTTTTTTCTTTTTTTTTTCTATAAGCTATGGAAGACTAAGTCTGCTAAAAATAATACCTATTCAATAAAGAGATCCTTACACACTGGCAACAGGAGGTAACTCTATGGCCAGCCTGTGCAAATTGAGTCTTAAAATACATACATATTCCAAATGGTATGATTTTGAGTAAGTGAAATTGTATTGCTTCAGGCAAAGTACTTACAGGCTTAAAGCCAGACTAACTGGCAGACTGTGGTGAAAATTAAATTTATATTAAATTAAATCTACTTTCTTTTAATTTCAGTTATCATAAAGCATACAACATGAAGAAGTTGAAAAATAGCTGAAGGGTTTATGACAGAAAAAAAAGAAAAACAACTTCACTGTTTCACATTTACTAGCTATTAAGATGGCTGTGTGAATAATGAAATCGACAAGTCAATTTTCCACTACCACCGTAGATTGGGGAAATTTGTGACCTGAGTTAGTAAAAAAATCCTGAAGTTGCACAAGAAGTTTAATATTTTTAATTTAAGAAAAATACCATTGCAATTTCTGGTTTATAGCTCTATTTGTTAATTACAGAGAAGTTAAATAATGTGGCATTTTTAAAGAAGAAAATTAAAGTTGCCCAGTTCAGTTCAGTTCAGTTCAGTCGCTCAGTTGTGTCCGACTCTTTGCGACCCCATGAATCGCAGCACGCCAGGCCTCTCTGTCCATCACCAACTCCCGGAGTTTACTCAGATTCATGTCCATCGAGTCCGTGATGCCATCCAGCCATCTCATCCTCTGTCGTCCCCTTCTCCTCCTGCCCCAAATCCCTCCCAGCATCAAAGTCTTTTCCAATGAATCAACTCTTTGCATGAGGTGGCCAAAGTACTGGAGTTTCAGCTTTAGCATCATTCCTTCCAAAGAAATGCCAGGGCTGATCTCCTTCAGAATGGACTGGTTGGATCTCCTTGCAGTCCAAGGGACTCTCAAGAGTCTTCTCCAATACCACAGTTCAAAAGCATCAATTCTTCAGCGCTCAGCTTTCTTCACAGTCCAACTCTCACATCCATACATGACCACAGGAAAAACCATATCCTTGACTAGACGGACCTTAGTCGCAAAGTAATGTCTCTGCTTTTCAACATGCTATCTAGGTTGGTCATAGCTTTTCTTCCAAGGAGAAAGTGTCTTTTAATTTCATGGCTGCAGTCACCATCTGCAGTGATTTGGGAGCCCAAAAAATAAAGTCTGACACTGTTTCCACTGTTTCTCCATCTATTTCCCATGAAGTGATGGGACCAGATGCCATGATCTTCATTTTCTGAATGTTGACCTTTAAGCCAACTTTTTCACTCTCCTTTTTCACTTTCATCAAGAAGCTTTTGGGTTCCTCTTCACCTTCTGCCATAAGGATGGTGTCATCTGCATATCTGAGGTTATCGATATTTCTCCCAGCAATCTTGATTCCAGCTTGTGTTTCTTCCAGTCCAGCGTTTCTCACGATGTACTCTGCATATAAGTTAAATAAGCAGGGTGACAATATACAGCCTTGACGTACTCCTTTTCCTATTTGGAACCAGAAATTACTATCTTTAAAGTTTGGATTTTGTTCTATACAAATTGACTCAAAATTGCATTCCAATTTGATTCTATATGAATGAATTAAAATTAAAAGTGGGTTATGATATATGTACTATTTTATTAAATCTTTAAATTGCAAACACAAACTTAGCATTTGTATGTTAAGAACAATGAAGTCTCAAATTATGAATTTAGGTTTGTATAATATCCCATATTATGATTATTTATTATTGAGATGTTTATTTTTAATGTTTTACTAAACAATACTGTATTTTGAACGTGTTTATTTTTATAAATCTATGATGATTGCTTTTGAATATATTCCTAAAATATATACAACTCAGACTATATATATATTTGTATCTAAAATTTTATAGATTCTTAAAACTCTCTATGTATTTAAAACTAAAGTACCTAAAACTACATATCATATATACAGTGTTATATATGTATAAGCTTCTCTATGTAACAAGAGGTAACAGATTATATACAGTCGTCATCAATAAAGTGGCAGATTTGCTCCAGGAGCCCCTGTGCATATCAAAATGTGTGGATACTCAGTTCAGTTTAGTTCAGTCCCTCAGTCATGTCCAACTCTTTATGACCCCATGAACCACAGCACGCCAGGCCTCCCTGTCCATCACCAACTCCCGGAGTTTACTCAGACTCATGCCCATTGAGTCAGTGATGCCATCCAAACATCTCATCCTTTGTCATCCCCTTCTCCTCCTGCCTTCAATCTTTCCCAGCATAAGGGTCTTTTCAGTGAGTCAGCTCTTCACATCAGATGGCCAAAGTATTGGAGTTTCAGCTTCAGCATCAGTCCTTCCAATAATTATTCAGCGCTGATTTCTTTTAGGATGGACTGGTTGGATCTTCTTGCAGTCTAAGGGACTCTCAAGAGTCTTTTCCAATACCAGAGTCCAAAAGCATCAATTATTTGCTGCTCAGCTTTCTTTATAGTCCAGCTCTTAACGTCCATACATGAATACTGGAAAAACTATAGCCTTGACTAGACAGACCTTTGTTGGCAATGTCCCTGCTTTCTAATATGCTGTCTAGGTTGGTCATCACTTTTCTTCCAAGGAGTAAGCAACTTTTATTTTCATGCCTGCAGTCACCATCTGCAGTGATTTTGGAGCCCAAAAAAGTAAAGTCAGCCACTGTTTCCACTGTTTCTCCATCTGTTTGCCATGAAGTGATAAGACCAGATGCCATGATCTTCGTTTTCTGAATGTTGAGTTTTCAGCCAACTTTTTCAGTCTCCTCTTTCACTTTCATCAAGAGACTCTTTAGTTCTTCTTCACTCTCTGCCATAGGGTGGTGTCATCCAAATATGTGAGGTTATTGATATTTCTCCTGGCAATCTTGATTCTAGATTGTGCGTCATCCAGCCCAGCATTTCTCATGATGTACTCTGTGTATACGTTAAATAAGCAGGGTGACAATATACAGCCTTGACGTACTCCTTTTCCTCTTTGGAACCAGTCTGTTGTTCCATGTCCAGTTCTAACTGTTGCTTCCTGACCTGCATACAGGTTTCTCAAGAGGTAGGTCAGGTGGTCTGATATTCCCATCTCTCTCAGAATTTTTCAAAGCTTTTTGTGATACACACAGTCAAAGGCTTTGTCATAGTCACTAAAGGAGAAATAGATGTTTTTCTGGAACTCTCTTGTTCTTTTGATGATTCAGCGGATGTTGGCAATTTGGTCTCTGTTTCCTCTGCCTTTTCTAAAACCAGCTTGAACATCTGGAAGTTCATGGTGAATGTATTGTTGAAGCCTGGCTTGGAGAATTTTGAGCCTTACTTTGCTAACATGTGAGATGAGTGCAATTGTGCAGTAATTTGAGCATTCTTTGGCATTGCTTTTCTTAGGGATTAGAATGAAAACTGACCTTTTCCAGTCCTGTGGCCATTGCTGAGTTTTCCAAACTTGCTGGCCTGTTGGGTGCAGCACTTTCACAACATCATTTCTTAGGATTTGAAATAACTCAACTGGAATTCCATTACCTCCACTAGCTTTGTTCGTAGTGATACTTCCTAAGGCCCACTTGACTTCACATTCCAGGATGTCTAGCTCTAGGTGAGTGATCACACTGTAGTGATTATCTGGGTCCTGAAGAACTTTTTTGTACTGGTCTTCTGTGTATTCTTGCCACCTCTTCTTAATATCTTCTGCTTCTGTTAGGTCCATTCCATTTCTGTCTTTTATTGTACCCATCTTTGCATGCAATGTTCCCTTGGTATCTCGAATTTTCTTTATTTTTCTAATTTTTTTTTCAATTTTTTATATAAAATATCATAGATGACTTGGTCCAGTGAATGCGTCTGCCCTCTATACATGCATATTTTGAACCCGCAAATTCAATAAACTGTGCATGGAATTTTCCAGGTGCAATTGAATAGGTTTCTGAATATGAAATTCAATAATATAGAAGGCCAACTGTATATTTATTGAAAAAAATGTATACATGGAGTCATGTAATTCAAACATGTGTTTTTCAAGAGCCAACTATATAAATACACACACACAAGGAAATGATAAGGCACACCTCATTTTTGTTGAGCTTCACTTTGTTATGCTTCACAGATGCTGCATTTTTCACAAATTGGAAATCTGTGGGAATCTGCTTCCAACAAGTTTGTCAGCACCATTTTTCCAGCAGCATTTGCTTACTTCATGTCTCTGTGACACATTTTGGTAATCCTTGTAATATTTTAAACCTTTTCGTTATTATTTTATGTGTTAAAGTGATCTGTGATCAGTGATCTTTGATGTTACTATAGTAATTTCCTGGGGGTACTACAGACTGTGCCCATATAAGGTGGTGAACTTACTGAGAAATGTTGCGTGTGTTCTGGCAGCTCTACTGACCTGTAGAACTCTCCTCCCCTTTGTCCTTGGTATTCCCTGAGACACAAAAATATAGAAATTAGGCAACTATAACCCTGACATGAGATGGGAATACCAGACCACCTGACCTGCCTTTTGAGAAACCTATATTCAGGTCAGGAAGCAAGAGTTAGGACTAGACCTGAAACAACAGACTGGTTCCAAATAGGGAAAGGAGTACATCAAAGCTGTATATTGTCACCCTGCTTATTTAACTTATATGCAGAGTACATCATGAGAAATGCTGGACTGGATGAAGCACAAGCTGGAATCAAGATTGCCAAGAGAAATATCAATAACCTCAGATATGCATATGACACCACCCTTATGACAGAAAGTGAAGAGAAACTAAAAAAGCCTCTTGATGAAAGTGAAAGAGGAGAGTGAAAAAGTTGGCTTAAAGCTCAACATTCAGAAAATGAAGATCATGGCATCTGGTCCCATCACTTCATGGGAAATAGATGGAGAAACAGTGCAAACAGTGGCTGATTTTACTTTTTTGGGCTCCAAAATCACTGCAGATGGTGACTGCAGCCATGAAATTAAAAGATGCTTACTCCTTGGAAGAAAAGTTATGACCAATATAGAGAGCATATTCAAAAGCAGAGACATTACTTTGCTAACAAAGGTCCATCTCGTCAAGGCTATGGTTTTTCTAGTGGTCATGTATGGATGTAAGAGTTGGACTGTGAAGAAAGCTGAGCGCCAAAGAATTGATGCTTTTGAACTGTGATGTTGGAGAAGACTCTTGAGAGTCCCTTGGACTGCAAGAAGATCCAACCAGTCCATTCTAAAGGAGACCAGTCCTGGGTGTTCATTGGAAGGACTGATGCTGAAGCTGAAACTCCAATACTTTGGCCACCTCATGTGAAGTGTTGACTCATTGAAAAGACCCTGACGCTGGGAGGGATTGGGGGCAGGAGGAGAAGGGGATGACAAAGGATGAGATGGCTGGATGGCATCACTGACTCGAAGGACATGAGTTTGGGTAAACTCCGGGAGTTGGTGATGGACAGGGAGGCCTGGCGTGCTGCGATTCCTGGGATCACAAAGAGTCAATCCTGACTGAGCAACTGAACTGAAATTAACTGAACCCTGAAGTGGCCCCTAAAAGTTCAAATGAACAGAGGAGTCACATATCTGTGACTTTAAATGAAAACCTAGAAACAGTAAAGCTTAGTGAACAATAAGTATCAAAAGCCAAGACAGGCTAAGGCTTTTTGCACTAAACAGTTAGCCAAGCTGTGAGTGAAAAAGGAATGTTCTTGAAGAAAATTAAAAATGCTACCCCAGGAAACACATGAATAAGAGAAAGAAAGCAGTTTCATTGTGAGATATGGGGAAGGTATTAGTGTGTGGACAGAAGATCAAACTATCCACAGGTTTCCCTTAGGAGCTACAACTGCCATAGATGGTGAACCGTCTGATGAATCAGAGCAAAATAAATGAGAACCTCCTAGAAAAAGTTCACCATTCCAGACAACATTAAGAGTGTTTGTGGTTCTTTGAAGAGGTCACAATATCAACATCAACAGGAGTTCAGAAGTTCATCTGAACCTTCATGGATGACTTTGAGGAGTTTGAACTTCAGTGGAGAAAGTAAATGCAGATGTGGTGGGTATAGCAAGAGAATTAGAAGTGGAGCCTGAAGATGGAACTGAATCACTTCGATCTTAGAAGAAAACTTTAGCAGAAGAGGAGTTGCTTCTTATAGATGAGTTAAGAAAGTGGTTTCTTGAGATGGAATTTCTAACAGTGCTATGAAGGTTGCTGAAATGACAACGAAAGATTTAGAATACAGTACCTGCTGATAAAGCACAAGTTTGAGAAAACTGACTCCATTTTGAAAGAAATTCTGCTGTGAGTAAATTGCTGTCAAACAGCCGTGTGTGCTACAGAGAGCTAGATCATGAAAGGAAGAATCAGTCATTGCAGCAAACTTCAATCAGACTTCCCAGGTGGCTCTGTGGTAAGGAATATGCCTGCTAATGCAGAAGATGCAAAAAATGCGGGTTTGATCCCTGGATTGGGTAGATCCTCTAGAGTAGGAAATGGCAACCCACTCCAGCATATTTCCCTGGAAAATTCCATGGACAGAGGAGCCTGAGGGCCTAAAGTCCATGGGGTCCTAAAGAGTTGGACACAACTGGGCAACTGGGCACAGACTTCACTATCTTATTTTTAAAAAAATTTCTACAGACACTCCAATCTTTAGGGACTACCACAGTAATCAGTCATCAGTCATCCACAGCAAAGCAAGACCTGCACTAGCAAAAGGATTAGGACCTGATCAGATAATGAATCACATTATTTATTTATTTATTTTTAATATAAATTTATTAATTTTAATTGGAGGCTAATAACTTACAATATTGTAGTGGTTTTGCCATACATTGACATGAATCCCCCACGGGTGTACATGTGTTCCCCATCCTGAACCCCCCTCCCAGCTCCCACCCCATCCCATCCCTCTGGGTCATCCCAGTGCACCAGCCCTGATCACCCTGTCTCATGTATTGACTCGGACTGGTGATTCATTTCACATATGATTCTCCCAAACCATCCCTCCCTCGCCCTCTTGCACAGAGTCCAAAAGACTGTTCTATATATCAATGTCTCTTTTGCTGTCTCCATATAGGGTTACGTGAACTGTGAACTTCCAGATGTTCAAGCTGGTTTTAGAAAAGGCAGAGGAACCAGAGATCAAATTGTCAACATCTGCTGGATCATGGAAGAAGCAAGAGAGTTCCAGAAAAACATCTATTTCTGCTTTATTGACTATGCCAAAGCCTTTGACTGTGTGGATCACTATAAGCTTTGGAAAATTCTGAAAGAGATGGGAATACCAGACCACCTGACCTGCCTCTTGAGAAACCTGTATGCAGGTCAGGAAACAACAGTTAGAACTGGACATGGAACAACAGACTGGTTCCAAAGAGGAAAAGGAGTCCGTCAAGGCTGTATATTGTCACCCTGCTTATTTAGGTGAGAAACGCTGGGCTGGATGATGCACAAGCTGGAATCAAGATTGCCAGGAGAAATATCAGTAATCTCAGATATGCAGATGACACCACCCTTATGGCAGAAAGTGACAAGGAACTAAAGAGCCTCTTGATGAAAGTGAAAGAGGAGAGTGAAAAAGTTGGCTTAAAACTCAACATTCAGAAAACTAAGATCATGGTATCTGGTCCCATCACTTCATGCCAGATAGATGGGGAAACTGGAAACAGTGGCTGACTTTACTTTTTTGGGCTCCAAAATCACTGCAGATGGAG
This sequence comes from Capra hircus, assembly GCF_001704415.2. NCBI lineage: Eukaryota > Metazoa > Chordata > Mammalia > Artiodactyla > Bovidae > Capra > Capra hircus. The sequence continues at coordinate 32,550,517 of NC_030821.1, read as the reverse complement.
ATTGAAGCAATGAAATTAAAAGACACTTACTCCTTGGAAGAAAAGTTATGACCAACCTAGATAGCATATTCAAAATCAGAGATATTACTCTGCTAACAAAGGTCTGTCTAGTCAAGGCTATGGTTTTTCTAGTGGTCATGCATGGATGTGAGAGTTGGACTATAAAGAAGGTTGAATGCTGAAGAATTGAGGCCTTTGAACTGTGGTGTTGGAGAAGACTCTTTTGAGAGTCCCTTGCACTGCAAGGAGATCCAACCAGTCCATCCTAAAGGAGATGGTCCTGGGTGTTCATTGAAGGACTGATGCTGAAGCTGAAACTCCAATACTTTGGCCACCTCATGCAAAGAGCTGACTCGTTTGAAAAGATCCTGATGCTGGGAAAGATTGAGGGCAGGAGAAGGGGATAACAGAAGATGAGATGGTTGGATGGCATCACCGACTCGATGGGTATGAGTTTGGGTTAACTCTAGGAATTGGTGATGGACAGGGAGGCCTGGCATGCTGTGGTTCATGGGATCGCAAAGAATCGGACACGACTGAGCGACTAAACTGAGCTGAACTGATATAGGGTGATCGTTACCATCTTTCTAAATTCCATATATATGCCTTAGTATATTGTATTGGTGTTTTCCTTTCTGACTTACTTCACTCTGTATAATAGGCTCCGGTTTCATCCACCTCATTAGAACTGATTTTAGTATTAAAGTATATTTTTTAGGCATGATTCTATTCTAGGTGTAATTCTATTGATAGACACTAAATAGGCAGACTTAAACAGGGAATTAAGAATATTCAATAGTATTATAAAAGTTTGACTAAAGATTAATTCCAGTAGGTGAGAGAGACTTGACTCTTTTGGAACAAAAGATGGGACTTGTTTAAGCACTGGGTGGAAATGAATTTAAGCGAACTCCAGGAGACAGGGGAGGGCAGAGGAACCTGGCATGCTGCAGTGCATGCAGTAGCAAAGAGTTGGGCATGATTTAGTGAGTGAACAACAACGAGCTAGTAGAAAAACCCTGTGGGACATTAAAGGAAAAGTTTGCTCTTGTGATTCTATGTGCTAGTGTTTGGTTGCTCAGTTACTTCTGACTTTCATGACCTGTGGAATGTAATCTGCCAGGCTCCTCTGTCCATGGGATTCTCCAGGCAAGAATACTATAGTGGGGTTGCCATGCCCTTCTCCACAGGATCTTTCTGACCCAGGGATTGAATCCCGGTCTCCTGCATTGCAGGTGGATTCTTTACTGTCTGGGCCACCAGGAAAGCCTGCTGAAAGGTGCTTTTCAAAGATAGGCTCCTAACCTCCCACAGAGATTGGGAGGTCAGGTTGCTATCTTTCTTGAAGATTACATTTCAAAGGGATGGCTTCCAGTTTCTTAGGAAAGACATTCCTGGGTTGCAACACTGGCAAGAGGCTATGAGAAGATTGCATCTCAAAGGGGCAGAGAAAAATTTATACTTGGAAGTTTACTAAAGCAAATGCTGTAAGTAAAGAGAGGTCAGGGGCTTGTTCAGGAAGAAATCTCTCTTACATGTATTCAAGCTGAGAACATTAAGGTCTTCTTGGATTATAAACAAATAAACAAACCAAGATTGTGCTGATACAATTTATATTTTCATATAGTATGCCAGCATCATCACTAGCCTATATACTTTCTTCTAACTTTAACCTTTCTAACTTTGTGAATTTTAGGGTTATAATTTGGGAACTAATGTATATATGACATATCTTCTCGTGCAATACTTATTTATAATACATTACTTGGTCTGTCATCACATTTATTATACAACTTCAGTCTCTCTAACTTCAGATACACAACTTAAAATTTAAAGACTTCTGTGAAACTGGAACTAATTGGTAGATTTTTAGAAAATCTTGTATATCACATAAAAATAAAAATATTTCCATGGAAAGCAGATGTAAATACCCTTTGCAGAACTAAGTAAAAAGCACATGTTTTTAATAGATTCTGTGACAAATAATAGCCCTTAGATTTCATCAGTGTAGTACAATACAAATAAACAAATCTGCTTTCATGGGAGAAAGATTGACAACAAACACAAAATTAATAGAAAAGCATTTACATAATACTAGTATGACAGTTGATATTCATTTAAAAGGGTAGTATCCAGAAATTATGGTTCTTTATACTATAGTTGGAGTTCCCAGGTGGCACTAGTGATAAAAAAATTTAAAAAAACCTGCCTCCCAATGCCAGATATGTGGGTTTAATCCCTGGGTCAGGAAAATCCCCTGGAGGAGGAAATGGCAACCCACTCCAGTATTCTTGCCAGGAAAATCCCATGGACAGAGGAGCCTGGTGGGCTACAGTCCATAGGGTCACAAAGAGTCAGACATGCACATAATACAGTTATAGTTCTTATGGAGGAAAGTAAAATTGCCAAGTACTTGGTGTAAATTCTTACAAATTCATGCTTCTGCATTTCTATCTCTGCCAGTGTCTCTGCCATTGTGGTGTTAACTGACTTTAGAGGAGCTGATTAATCTTTCCTCTTTGCCTTGGCCTTTTCATCCATTACATGTGCCTATAGGGAGATCTGTCAGACTAGCACATAAAAAAAGTTCCATCAAAGCATCGAATTTCAAGCCAGAGGAAGAATACAAAATAACAGTGATGCCCAACAGCTTCGCTTTCAGGAACACTTTTACTTCTAACACCTGCATTTCACATCAAATTGTAACATACAGTTGCCTTTGGGACTATGAGGGGAGTGCACGTGTTGATGCCAACTCTTCAGCCTTTTGGGATCATAATGTGGGCAAAATTCATTGTGATTATTATTGTAACATCACTTTAAATAGTCATGCTGCAACAAATTGTCATTAGCGGGGGATGGAGTGGCATGGAATAATATGAGGAATATCACATAGAAGAGTGGAAACCCATAAATAAGAGCACCATTATTGTCTACTCAAAAAAGGAAGCAAGACATGGTAATGTGTAGAAAAAATAAATACTGACATGCATAGAAATTAATTACTATTTTTTTCATATTCCCTCCTTTTAGTCTATGAGATGTGATTGCCAGATGTCAAATTATCTTATTGGGACAACTACAGAGAGAATCACATGCTCTGGACGTTTGATGATCAACAGCATAGCTGCTAACTTTATATGTCTACTTTGCACTTGAAATGTGGCTAATCTAGATTGAAAAGTAGTGTAGTTATGAAATACACATGAAATTAGAAGACTTGAAGAGAATGTAAATGATTTGTCTTACTTTGTTGGTTGTTATAACAGAATACCATAGTCTGGGTTGCTAATGTGCTGTGCTGTGCTAAGTAACACTTACTTTATTTGGTAGGAAAGGGTCTTTGCTGATGGAATTCATAATCTTGAAATGAGATCATCGTGGGTAGACCCTATAGCAAACAACAATGACCGGACAACAAGGACTGGAAAAGGTCAGTTTTCATTCCAATTCCAAAGAAAGGCAATGCAAAAGAATGCACAAACTACTGCACAATTGCACTCATCTTACATGCTAGTAAAGTAATGCTCAAAATTCTCCAAGCTAGGCTTCAGCAATACGTGAACCGTGAACTCCCTGATGTTCAAGCTGGTTTTAGAAAAGGCAGAGGAACCAGAGATCAAATTGCCAACATCCGCTGGATCATCAAAAAAGCAAGAGAGTTCCAGAAAAACATCTATTTCTGCTTTATTGACTATGCCAAAGCCTTTGACTGTGTGGATCACAAGAAACTGTGGAAAATTCTGAAAGAGATGGGAATACCAGACCACCTAACCTGCCTCTTGAGAAATCTGTATGCAGGTCAGGAAGCAACAGTTAGAACTGGACATGGAACAACAGACTGGTTCCAAATAGGAAAAGGAGTATATCAAGGCTGTATATTGTCACCCTGCTTATTTAACTTATATGCAGAGTACATAATGAGAAACACTGGACTGGAAGAAACATAAGCTGGAATCAAGATTGCCAGGAGAAATATCAATAACCTCACATATTCAGATGACACCACCCTTAGGGCAGAAAGTGAAGAGGAGCTAAAAAGCCTTTTGATGAAAGTGAAAGAGGAGACTGAAAAAGTTGGCTTAAAGGTCAACATTCAGGAAATGAAGATCATGGCATCTAGTCCCATGACTTCATGGGAAATAGACGGGGAAACAGTGGAAACAGTGTCAGACTTTATTTTTTGGGCTCCCAAATCACTGCAGATGGTGACTGCAGCCATGAAATTAAAAGACGCTTGCTCCTTGGAAGAAAAGTTATGACCAACCTAGATAGCATATTGAAAAGCAGAGACATTACTTTGCCGACTAAGGTCCATCTAGTCAAGGCTATGGTTTTCCCAGTGGTCATGTATGGATGTGAGAGTTGGACTGTGAAGAAGGCTGAGCGCCAAAGAATTGATGCTTTTGAACTGTGGTGTTGGAGAAGACTCTTGAGAGTCCCTTGGACTGCAAGGAGATCCAACCAGTCCATTCTGAAGGAGATCAGCCCTGGCATTTCTTTGGAAGGAATGATGCTAAAGCTGAAACTCCAGTACTTTGGCCACCTCATGAGAAGAGTTGACTCGTTGGAAAAGACTCTGATGCTGGGAGGTATTGGGGGCAGGAGGAGAAGGGGACGACAGAGGATGAGATGGCTGGATGGCATCACTGACTCGATGGACGTGAGTCTGAGCAAACTCCTGGAGATGGTGATGGACAGGGAGGCCTGGCATGCTGCGATTCATGGGGTCACAAAGAGTCGAACACGACTGAGCGACTGAACTGAACTGATGAGAGAAGCAGCTGGAGAAGTCACTGGCGACCCACTCCAGTACTCTTGCCTGGAAACTCCCATGGATGGAGGAGCCTGGTAGCCTGCAGTCCATGGGGTTGCTAAGAGTCAGACATGAATGAGCGACTTCACTTTAATTTTTCATTTTCATTCATTGGAGAATGAAATGGCAACCCACTCCAGTGTTCTTGCCTGGAGAATCCCTGGGATGGGGGAGCCTGGTGGGCTGCTGTCCATGGGGTCGCACAGAGTTGGACATGACTGATGCGACTTAGTAGCAGCAGTAGCAGCAGAGAAGCAGCTAGAGATTAGAGGAGAAGGCCATGTGAAGACAGACGAGTTTAGATTTATGCAGTCACAAACCAAAGAAGATCTGGAGTGACCAGAATTTGGAAGAGCCAACATATATTCCAGAGCCTTCAGAAGAAGTGTGGCCCAGCCAATACCTTGGCATTGGACTTCCGTCCTCCAGAATCATAAAGCAATAAGTTTCTGTTTTCTTAAACAACCAGTGTTGTGGAAGTTTGTTACAGCAGCCATAGAAGGCTGACCAAATCACCAAATTCTATTCATGCTGCCAATGAAGTATTCTCTCCCTCAAAAAGTAATCCTGTGCCTTCCATAGGATTTTTTAGTCATTTCCTGTCATATCTATTATTTTCTTCTATATAGAACATACTCACTAATCTTTTGTATTTACTTCCTAGAATATTTGTGCATTGAGGAAAGTAACAATACTTCTTACATATCTCTGTTCCATAGTACCCATGATAGTGCCTCATATATGATACAAAATGCTAATAAATATTTTGCAAATGTTTTACAGACAAAATTGTAAAATCTGCTTTGAAACATTTTTTGATTCTTCTAAGTTCTTAGTGTTTCAACAAGAAGTACAGTGATTTTCATTTTAATATAAAGAATACTTTTGAAATGCAAGATTTAAATATGTATATTTCATTTCACTCTCTCTCTCTCTCTCTTTTATATATACACATATATACATATGCCCTCCAGATGAAGTGCATTGAAAAATTTATTTGGTTATTTGCTTTTTTAAATGAAATACTTCAGTGGGAATTTTTAAAATCTTGGTTCTATATAATAATGATCTCAAAGCTAGCAAGGGCTTGAAATTAAAATATTATATCTTGAAGTATAGTCATAATTTTTACACACATTCTATCTGAAATATGAGCTGTTGAGACAACCTCTGTGTTAAGAAAGTAAACTGTATCATGTAGGTGAGGTAACTTTCTATAAGACTAAAGGAAAGGTGTAGGTTATGTATTTTCTTTAAATAATACTGTATACTGCTATCCTTTTGCAAAGTTGCATAAGTACAGTAGAATGTCTCTTATGAAATATATTTTTGGGTTGAATAGTTGCTAACAGAAGATTGGTAACAACATAATTACATAATGTATCAGACAGTATCTTAGTAAATGTTTATATAATGGTTGATTGCTGAGATAAGAAAACACAAAGTGAAAATAGAATGCTCACCTCACTTTAAAAGATACATGTCAACTATTTTAAAGTAATTTCAAAATTTTCAGGTTATACAACTTAACATGGTATGTGTAAAAAGTAGGAGGCACCATTTCCATCAATATAGAGTTTCCCCCCAAAAGTGTTTTGATCTTATCCTCAAGGTAAATGTATTTTGTCACTGAAGTTCCTACACAATCCTTCCACTTGAGGGAATTAAATGTTATTAAAAAAAAATACTGGTACTAGAGTAAAAAACAAAACAACAACAAAAAATTAAATTATCAACCATTTTATTATTATTCAGTTAACATATTATGTTGTTATATTATCTGGCATGTAGTAGGGTCCTTCATAAATGTTTATTAAATAAATCAATCTTGCATATGATAGCTTCTTTTTTCGCAGTTGATTTCAATTTTAGAAGACAAAGTTGTATGTTTCTTTTTTTTAAACAATTGTAAGATGATTTTATAAAATAAATTTGCTGGCACATTACTCTTGTAATAATTACCTTTTATAACAGTATCTGAGTGACTACATGTTTTTCAATATGCTTCAGTAGCACAAATATATTACTGTTATTTATCTGCATTGATACTCCATCTTCTTTCCTTCTGTCACAAAGGAACTTTTGCTTTTCTGTTTTCTGGTTCTCTTTCCTCCCGCTTGAAAAGGATTGCCTGCTAAGTTGCTTCAGTTATGTCCAACTCTTTGTGACTCTACGGACTGTAGCCCGCCAGGCTCCTCTGTCCATGGCATTCTCCAGACAAGAATATCGGAGTGGGTTGCCATGCACTCCTCCAGGAGATCTTCCCAACCTGGGAATGAACCCAGGTCTCTTATGTCTCCTGCATTAGCTGGCAGGTTCTTTACCAGTAGCGCCACCTGGAAAGCCCTGAAAAGGATTATCATTCCATTACTGAGTTGCTGCCATCTCACCTGTATACTTAGCTGTTTCCTATTTATAACACAAATTCTATGTCTTTATATAGATTGAAGTCTATTCCATATTCTTAAATCTCCCTTAATATTCTGTTTTGGTTCCCATTCTTTGTTACAGTCTACTCCATTTTAGACTTATTTCTATTTTTCCCATGGTCTTTAGAGATAAAAGACTCAGGGTTATGGAACAGTTTGATAGTAATTCTTCATCTTGAAGATTTACATGCTATGTCAATTGTGTGAATTAGCCCCCCTCTGCTTTATGTGTCTGAACCCTGTGGTTTCAGTTTCTTATTGGTGAATTATTTATTTTCAAGTCATTGTCTTGAAATGTTGTCAGGCTCCCTCTGTCTCACTCAGTCTTGTGGAGGAAATCTTACCAGCTCTCTTTTATTAAAGGCACAACCTCTCAAGACTTTGTTTCCTGCAAGAATATCAGCCCTGTGGCTCCTTGTACTATGTAGCCTACTGCCTCAAATCTCTTGGCATTACTCTCAAAACCTCAAACCTTCATGTTACAACCTGGGCTGGTTGCTCTGCCATTCTGTTTCAAATTGGGTATTTGGGGATTTTTATTCTCTATTCAACCCACTCCAGTACTCTTGCCTGGAAAATTCCATGGATGGAGGATCCTGGTAGGCTACAGTCCGTGTGGTCATAAAGAGTCGGACACGACTGAGCAACTTCACTTTCACTTTTCATTCTCTGTTCTTGAGACACTTATTCACTTATCTCTCATGGACCCTCTATTGCTTGGCTCCTTTTTCTTTTTTTGGTTTACTCTTATTTTAGTGCCACACATTTTGCATTAGCTCCCTTAGGAAGAAAAGGTGAATAAAGGTGAATTTTTGAGACCTTGGATATTTGGCAATATCCTTATCCAGTAGGAATATTTGATTGAATAGTTGTCTTGGCATGGAATGTTGGATATTTGCCTATAAATATTAAAGGCTTTCCTTAATTTCTACTTTACATATGGCTCTAGAAGATTCTTACATCATTCTTATTTGTGAACTTCTGAATCAAAAAAAGAAGTTAAGAAACTGAGACGTGAAGATTTTAGCAGAATCATCGGGCCTGGACTGAACTAACCAATGCTCAGTCACTAAGTTGTGGTCCTACTCTTTGTGAGTTCATGGACTATAGTCCTCCAGGCTCCTTTGTCCTTTGAATTTTCCAATCAAGAATACTGGAGTCGGTTGCTATTTCCTATTCCAGGGGATCTTTCCCAAACCAGGGGTCGAACCTGTGCCTCTTGAGTCTCCTGATTGGCAGGCAGATTCTTTACCCATTCTTTATCCTTGTATAAGGCTAGACTCTATAATATTAAACTGAAAAACAAATGTTAGCTAGTAACAAACTCATGAACTACCACTATCCTCATATACTTCCCCACCCCATTTCCTCTTCTCTGTCAATGAGCAGAAGAGCAAAATAAGATCTCCCCTGTGAATTAGTAAAGTTATCAAGAAGATTTGCTGACAAAACTCATAACACTGATATCACTCAATGTTGTTTTAAGGTGCCCCTTTATTTTAATGTTATTTTCAACATATTATAATTTTGTCATCAAGTGTGATTGGTGATCTGTGTAGAATCATGGTGCATTCATGTTTTTAGAGTCATCAGAAATTAGAAATTATCTCTTTATTCTACTGATAAGAAATTCAAAATGCAGAAAAAGAAGCATAGTTATGGAATTTTGAACTGTTGGTAACCTTGTTGTGAATATTATTTGTTTAAATGAAATATCCTTGCTTGCTATGGAAAGTAGAATTTTGAAAGCATATTGTACAATTTCTAACATAATTGTTTGCTAGCTTTGGGACCTTATCTAAGTTAATTGACATCTCTGAGCATTGGTTTCTTCCTGTGAAAAATGAGACTACTACTAGCTAGTGTGCAATTTTGTGTTAGGAGAAAATAATACATGTGAAAGCTTTATTAGAAGCTAATAAATATATTACTATTAGTATTATTACTAATAATCAAAATTAAAGCAAAATATTTCAAGTTTTAAGCATTCATAAAGTGAGTTCCTTAAAACATTGGATCACTGTGTGAGTTGGGAAATGAATTTCAGCATTTTCCTTTTTCAGAGAATGCTATCTTTGAAACATATAGCTGTGAACTCCAGGAATTAATTTTCCAAAGTCAGCATAGACACAAATAAGAACATATGATATAATTAAAAAGGAAAGCACCATGCTGCTACATCAGAAGCAGAGTGAGAACAAAAAAGTAGGGATGTCATTTCTTAATAGGAATCAGGAGGAAACAACTTTTTTAAAAATTAAGAAAAAATGAAGACACTGAAATAGCACTCAGCTTGCAATACTTGAGCACTTCAAAAATTTTATGTTACTGTTGAACCAGCAGAAGAGTCACCAGAGTGCCTCCAGGCTTTAAAGACAATGTTTTCCACTCTCTACTTTTGAAAAACATACACTTCCTAATTTCCAGAATTTAAATTTACCTGTGCAATAACTGGCCTTCCCCAGTGGCTCAGTTGTAAAGAACCTGCCTGCCAATGCAGGAGACATAAGAAATGTGGTTCAAATCCTGGGTCGGGAAGATCCCCTGGAGGAGGGCACAGCAACCCACTCCAGTATTCCTGCCTGGCGAATCCCATGGACAGAGGAGCCTGGCAGGCTATGATCCATAGTATCACAAAGAGTCGGACACAACTGAAGCGACTTAGCATGCACGTACAGGAATTAACAGGAACAGCGATAATGAGCATACCTTTCATGATACTTAGCTTCATTTTTACCCCTACCTTTGTCAGAGGGAGGATCAGTAGTAAATCTCCAGTAAACAGTATTTATTTCATTTTATGTGCAGTTGTGGATATATATGTAGATGTACTAGTTAGCTTTTGCTGGATAACAAATTATTTCAAAATGGAATGGCCTGAAACAGCCATCTATTTTATCATATGCTTTTGTGGCTGAGAAAGTCAGCCACATCTTGGCTGGGTTCTCTCACGGTCTCTTAAAAGACTGCAATCAAGGTGACAGCCAAAGCTGTGATCTCAGTTAAAGGCTCAACAGACTTGGCAGGTTTGGAAGCAGGGAAGAATCAGCTTTCCGGCTCAGTCACTGTCATTGACAGGATTCATTTCCTCACTCCCTCAGTTCCTTGACACATAGCCCTCTCTAAAGGGCAGTTCACAGTGTGGAAGCTGGCTTCAGTCAAGCAAGTGAGAGAGCAAGAGAAGACGAGCAAGAAAGAAACCAGTGTCGTTGTCTAAGCTGTGAGCTTTTCGCTGTAGTCTGTCCATTAGAGGTAAATCCCTAGATCCAGCCCTCATGCAGGAGCATGGATCGTGTACAGTCCTAGAATACTTAGAAGGTGAAGGTCATTGACAGCTTTCATAGAAACTGACTGCCACAACAGACCACAAATAGATACATAAATATGTACATATATGCATATACACAAAGAGATACAAATAGAAACTTGTTCATGTTAAATACTTAGTAACCCATCCATTTTAAAGTGTCTTATTTCTTCTAATCAGTCCTTTCGGTTGCATGAAAAATGTTTAGATTTAGATAACTACAACTGTTAACTGAAGTGTTCTTGAAAATTTATGTTTCCTAATTTATGAATGATGTCATTTCTAAAATTTGTAGAGAAAATAAAGAGTAATGTTTGCCTAAAGAATGGTGTTTAGACAAAGTATAATCCAGTTTCAGTTGGCTGCAGATTATGTCTTTGTTACATTTATTTTCAATTGCTTATACTTTTCTAAAAAGATGGTTTCAAATTTTCAAGTATTTGGACAAAGTATTTTTAAAACATTAGTTACTTCACATATTCTATAAACATTATTTCCAAGTTATGAGGTTCTAGTAACTTGCTTATTGTTGTTGTTTAGTCGCTAAACCATATCCAATTATTTTGCAATCCATGGACTATACGCCCCTGGCTCCTCTGTCCTTGGAATTACCCAGGCACGAATAGTGACAACTAATTCATTTCTTAAAAAGTATGTGTAGAAATCCTTGTTACATATGAATATGAAAATAAAAAAAGAGTAATAAGCTTAAATTATTATCAAAGGCAATAAAGGAAAAAGTTAAACAGTATATTGGCTATTTTACAAAAAAAGAAGTTTAAGGTCAACATTACTATGATTAATATATTTCAAAGAAAACATATAGCTGTGTTTTAACATTAAAAATAGCTTACTGCCATTGAATGGTGAATAATCATCTCATATTCCTCTGAGGGAATTCTAATAGCAGAGAATGTCTTACATTTCTTCTACTAAAGGAATTTACATTTTCTGGCTCATGGCTATTGACACCCATAATAAGAGCAAGTTTCACATAAATATCAAGTTCGTTACATTTACAGAGGCACTTTGGTAGACCAAGCTCAGGAAGATAATATCAGTTCATTTTGAGAAATTCTCTTTGGAGTTCTGATAAGTCAATTATTAAAGAAAGTAATTATCCAAAAGTTGAGGTGAAATTCAGAACACCATATTTAATGAGCCCTGTCAATCATCAATGAGAATAAAGGCGACTCAGGTATAACTGAGCACATAAATTCCCTATCTTCATGAAATATATATTCTAATGGTGGTAGATAAGAAAAAAAAATAACACATCATTTGTTAGAAAATAATAAGTGCTATATGGAGAAAACAAGAAGAAAAGGTAAAGTATAGGAGAAATATAAATTACCTCAGATATGCAGATGACACCATCCTTATGGCAGAAAGTGAAGAGGATATAAAGACCCCTTTGATGAAGTTGAAAGAGGAGAGTGAAAAAGCTGGCATAAAATTCAGTAGTCAAAAAACAAAGATCATGGTGTCCAGTTCTATCACCTCATGGCATATAGATGGGGAAACAATGGAAACAGTGAAAGATCTTATATTCTTGGGCTCCAAAATCACTGAAGATGGTGACTGCAGCCATAAAATTAAAAGACACTTGCTCCTTGGAAGAAAAACTGTGGCCAACCTAGACAGCATATTAAAAAGACATTACTTTGCCGACAAATGTCCATATAGTCAAAGCTATGATTTTTCTAGTAGTCATGTATGAAGGTGAGAATTGGACAATAAGAAGGCTAAGCACTGAAGAATTGATGGCCTTTGAGCTGTGGTGTTGGAGAAAACTCTTGAGAGTCCCTTGGATAGCAAGGAGATCAAACAAGTCAATTCTAAAGCAAATCAACCTTGAGTATTCATTGGAAGGACTGATGCTGAGGTTGAAGCTCCAATACTTTGACCACCCAATGTGAAGTGCCTGGAAAAGACCCTGATGCTGGGAAAGATAGAACACTGGAGGAGAAGGGGATGACAGAAGACAAGATGGTTGGGTGGCATCACGGACTCAAAAGACATGAGTCTGAGAAAGCTCCGGGAGATGGTGATGGACAGGGAAGCCTGTTGGACTTGGGGTTGCAAAGAGTTGGACATGACTGAGTGACTGAACAACAACAAAGTTATGGTAGGGGATAATGATTATGGGTTAGAATTTCAATCTGAAGGATACTATCAGTAATCCGGTGACCTTTGAGAAATGACCTGAAGAAAACGAAAGCCACATCATGAAATTCCTGGGGTGAGGGGAACACTTTCCAGGCAAAAGGAAAAGAGCAAAGACTTTGAGTATGGAGTGTACTGAGTAGACTCAAAGATCAGCAAGGAGCTTAGGGAGACTGAACTGGGACAGATGACTAGATAGAATAAGAAGCAAGAGAAGTAACAAGGCTCAGACCAAGCACGATCTTAGAAGCCATTGGAAGACATTGGTTTATATCATATTTGCTCACCCTTATTTGTATCAGAGAAATAAAAGTTAAAACCAAACAAATATCATTCCATATCACTAGGGTAGAAAAACTGGTTCATAATTACAAACATTGGTGAGAATTTGAACGAACACCAATTACTGCTGGTAGAATTCTAAATTCTAGAGCAGTTTTGGAAAGAAATTCATTTACTCCTGACACAGCAACTGCATTTCTAACTTTATATAGAAACACTTTTATATGTACTCCAGAAGAAATACACAAGAGGATGGTTATTATATTTATTGTATCAAAAATTGGAAACAACCCAAAGGACTTAAAAGTCACACAATGAACTGTTGTATAGCAGAGAAAATAAATGAACTAAAGCTGTGAGAAAGACTATTTTTGAATCTATAATATTAAATAATTGGGACTCTTTGGTGGTCTAGTGGCTACAACGCTATGCCCCCAATGCAGGGGGCCATGGTTAGATCCCTGGTCAGGGAACTTAGATCTCACATCTCTATGAGATCTATGAGTAAGAGTTTGTGTACCACAACTAAACAGTTTGCATGCCACAATAAAGATGTGAGATCCTGCATGCCACAGCTAAGACCCAGTGCAGCCAAACAAATAAATACTTTAAAATAGTAATATAAGTTACTATATTCAGAATAATATCATTTTAAATACTTACAACAAATGGATGGATTAACATTTATTTTGTTTACTGTATAAAGGATAAGATATAAGATAAATAAATATGGAATAAAGGATAGGAAATAACAGTTACAAATCTCTTAATAATAACCTGTTGGGAGATAGCTGGGGGATAAAATGGGGGAGAAGTAAATAAAAATCTTTGGTTATCATTACTGTTCCTGTTCCAAAATTGAGTATATAGTTCATCAGTATTGCAAAGGCTTGTTATGTATATCAAATATTGTTAAGTAGATCCCTTAAATATAAGTAATAACACAAGCATAATAAAATTTATGTAATGCCAGATGACTCAATTATATTATATTACTGTAGATTCAGATTTAACATTTTACTAAAGCATGCTATTAGTTTCCTGCGGTTTTTGTAACATATTACTATAACCTCAATAGCTTGAAGCAACAGAAATTCTCATAACCGTACGAGCTAGAAGTCCTAAACCTGGCAGGCCCTCACTCTCACTGGGAGTGAATCTGTTCTTGGCTTCTCCCAGCTTCTGGCAGTGGCGGATGCTGGGCTTTCTTTGGCATGTGGCCGAACCTCTATAATCTCTGCCTTTGTCTGCATATTGTCTTCTCCGCCGTCTATGTGTTTTCTCCTCGTTTACCTATCTATAATTACCGATTTAATATCTTTACAGTGTAAACTATACTGGGGGCTTCCCAGGTAGCTCAGTGGTGAAAGAGCTTCCCTGCTAATGCAGGAGACACCAGTCATATCCCTGGGTTGGGAAGATTCCCCTGAAGAAGGAAATGGCACCCCACTCCAATATTCCTGCCTGGGAAATCCCATGGACAGAGGAACCTGGTGGTCTATCAGACATGACTGAGCAACTAAAACAACAAGCAGCAATCTATCTCCAGTCTCTACTGCCTTTCTATTTTAAGGAAATTTGTGATTGGATTGAGAGAATAACATTGAAATATATACATTACCATATGTAAAGTGGGTAGCCAGTGGGAGTTCAATGTATGATGCAAGGACCCCAAAGCCAGTGCTCTCTGACAACCTAAAGGGGTGAGAAGGGAGTTCAAGAGGGAGGGGACATGTGTATACCTAAGTCTGATTCATGTTCATGTATGGCAAAAACCATCACAATATTGTAAAGAAATTGCTCACCCTAATAATCCAGGACTATGTCATTTAAAAATCATTAATTTAGTCACATCTGCAAAGTTCCTTTTTCCAAATAACATTAACAATCACAAGTTCCAGGGATTTGCCCTTATATTCAAAATCTAAAAATAAATGATGCAAATGAACTTATTTATGAAACAGAGTCTCATAGACTTCGAGAACAAACTTATGGTTGCCATGGGGCAAAGATGGGGGCAAGTATAGTTAGGGAGTTTGGGACCACTATGGCAATGGCACCCCACTCCAGTACTCTTGCCTGGAAAATCCCATGGATGGAGGAACCTGGTAGGCTGCAGTCCATGGGGTTGCGAAGAATCGGACACGACTGAGAACCTTCACTTTCACTTTTCACTTTCATGCATTGGAGAAGGAAATGGCAACCCTCTCCAGTGTTCTTGGCTGGAGAATCCCAGGGACAGGGGAGCCTGGTGGGCTGCCGTCTATGGGGTCGCACAGAGTCAGACACAACTGAAGTGACTTAGCAGCAGCAGCATGTACACACGGCTATATTTTAAGTGGGTAACCAACAAGGAGCTACTTTATAGCACAGGAAACTATGCTTAACATTATGTGGCAGCCTGGATGGAAGCGGAGTTTGGGGGAGAATGGATACATGTATATATATGTCTGAATCTCTTTGCTGTGTATCTTTAACTATCACAACACTGCTAATCAGCTATACTCCAATAGGAAATAAAAAGTTTAAAATACTTTAAAATAATTTTTTTAAAACTAAATAAAATGAATAAAATGCATATTATACATGTAAAGTATTAATAATGATATTTATTTTTAAAAAGTTTCAGGGACTTGATTTGCATGTCTTTTGCAGGGATATTTTTCATCTTACCACACATAATTATGCTATTCAATTATTGTTACTTGACTAATCAATTCAACAAATGGAAATGAAGTCTTTCACAATCATTAAAATATATTCCTTAAATGCGCTACATAGGGTAGACAAATTTTATAAATTTTATAACTGTGTAAAAATCTGTTAGGTGGTATGTCTACCTACTCCTCTGAAATCCTGCACATCCATTTCATAAATCATAGAGCTTAAAACTATCTCAGTTGCTGGAGGTCGGTTACTGGCTTTCCTTGCCTCTAGGCACAGCTACATGGGTGAGAGGTATCTATTCTGTTCTTAAAGGTCTCCAGCAAAAGAGATTATATAACCTCTCCCAGCAACACATTTTGGCATTTCAAGCACTGAATATTTAAAATCTAACTCTTACATTCCAGAGGCATGGGAAATAGCAAAAGCTTTACAACTTGCACATTTACTAAAAAGTTCCAACAGTTGATATAGTGGACAGCATAGATGAGGCAAATAAAGAAAGCCAGAATGATGAACAGACTTCTTTTATATATTATCACTGATACTATGAAACTCAGATACAATCTGGCAGAGGGATATGTTATGATCTTGCTTTTTCCTAGTCTTTTGAGAAAAAAAAATGTTTCCCCTTAAAACACAAAACAAAACAACTTTAGCCTAAGGTAATTGAAAAATATATGAAGACTGTCTTTCAAATTCGTTTCACTCTTGCAAATTTTTGTCTCTAATGCAGAGGAGAGGGAATGATGCTGGAGTAAAGGAGGACAAAAAGCAAATATAGAAATGAAACTTAAGCACAAAATAATCTAGTTGTTCTAACTCTTAAACTATATAGAAATTCGATGATTCCACTTTATAAGATATAAAATGGGGATAGATATGTTAAAATCATCTGGTATTTTATGAAATGGAAGAAATTTAATCTAGAATGGAATTATTTAATAGCAAAGCAACCTTTGTTCATCACATTTTATCTCTTTTGTATTCTCAGATACTAACATAATTTCCACAGAGACATGGTTCCATCAACATTCCACCATGTTCCCAAGGCAAAACTATCACGTGATTCATTGTCTTTGGAAATCAGTGATTTTATAAATAACTGCTTTGTACGTTATTTCAGAGATTGTAAAGGGTGTGGTATGGCTCTTCTACCTTCAGAATAAAAGCAGAAAAGGAATATTCTAGGTGTTTCTGGGCCACTACCTAAGTGTGGTAAATGTGGAACTGTTTTTCTATATTTCCATTTCCTTGAGATCCAATACAAAGTAGTACAATCTATTTATCTGTAATACAATCTGCTCATCTGTAGTGTGGGCCTCTGTGCACAGTTGCTCAGTCATGTCCAGCTCTTTGGGACCCCGTGGACTGTAGCCTGCCAGGTTCTTCTGTCCATGGAAGTTTTCAGACAAGAATACTGGAATGGGTTGCCATTTCCTCCTCCAGGGTAACTTCCAGACCCAGGGGTTGAACTTGCATCTCCATGCCGCTCCTGCATTGGCAGGCAGATTCTTCACCACTGAGCCACCTGGGAAGTCACCTAAAACTATTTTAAAAGTTTTTCTGAGAACTTTTATTTGAGAAAGAATTGAGTTGAATTCTGAGTGCTTCTTGATTATTAGTATAAATTATCTATCATTTCTTATATGTATCTTGCTTATAATCACTGTATTTAATGCAATTAATTCAACTTTCTTGATTTTTAAAAGGTGATCATAATTTGGCAATGTGCCTAATCTTTGATGAAACTACTTACCCATTGTACTTGAAAGAATGCTGTATAGGTAGCATGCTCCTCAGTTATCATGCAGCATGTGATCAATTTAAAGAAAGTGTTAAATCTAGAGAAAGCGTAAGTCACTCAGTCGTGTCCGACTCTTTGCGACCCTGAAGTATCAAGTATCGGAGTTTCAGCTTCAGCATCAGTCTTTCCAATGAATATTCAGGACTGATTTCCTTTAGGATGGACTGTCTTATAAATTAGTCTGGGTGTGGAGGGATGGGGAAAGGAGACTGAGGAGGCTAACAAACTGTGAACAATGGAATGTCTTTTTTTTTTCATGATAATGCTCTTAAGAAAATTGTATTTCTACCTTAATGTTAGGTATAGATTGAAACTGAAACTGAAGCTGCTCAGTCGTGTCCGACTCTTTGCTACCCCATGGACTGTAGCCTACCAGGCTCCTCAGTCCATGAAATTTTCCAGGCAAGAGTACTGGAGTGGGTTGCCATTTCCTTCTCAGGTATAGATGAACATGTTTTGAATTGCAAATATAAAAGACATGCAATCAATTTTTCAGTTGCAAAGTCTTTACTTTAAATGTTCTTCTGTAAGGATATCTTTAGGATAACAGAGTATTTTATGATGGCAAATTTCCCAACAAAATAGTAGAACTTCTTTTAAGTGCAGAGAAATTGTTATTACTTACTAAAGTCTCTGAACATAGAAAATAATTCAGGACAAATCTCAGTCCATTGTTTACTTTTTAATACCTTCCTTTTTGAATTATTCATCTTGAGGACCCAAAGGATTGGCCAGCTTTTTTCCCTTACACTTTCTTTATTATATTTGACCAGGTATGTTTTCTCAAATAGGTTGAGTAGATGGAACAGGAATAGTAAACCTAGGCAATGAGACAGAAATTTACACAGCAGGAGAAGCATTTGGGGAAATGATAATGAGAGACCATGAGGGTTTTCTAGTGCATCATCCCTTCCCTTTAAACACCACCACTCTACACCCCAAAATACAACTTTAGATTATTTTTTAATGTTGTTTTGTAAACAGTGGTATCTGTAATAGTGGAAGAAAAGGGGAAAATAAAAAGAAAATCCTGTTTTGTATATGAGGAGTAAACAAAATGTGTCTAAATCCTTGAAAAACTGCTCACCATAAGCAGTCTTGAGTGCAAAATCATTGGTCCAAAATAAACTGCTTTGTATACAAAATGTTCATAGAAAGAATGACAATAAATCATATAAACAAGATTTTTAAAATTTTACTACAGATTGTGATTTCTTTTCAAAATGAATGAAAACCTTGTTTTGAGTCATCGTGATAGGTTATCAGAGAAAATTATACTAAATGGCATATAAATGCAGGTAATATTGAATAAAACATTTGTTGTCACTGATAGAATCGATGTAATTCACATGTCAGGATGATGTAATCAAGACCCAGGAATGACTTATACAAAGAATTGATTTCTTAACAAATTGAGGGAAAATTGATACTATAGGAAGAATATCACCTAGGGCAGCTTCACAAACTGATAAAAATGGCTTTACAAATGGTAAAAGTATTATAAGGAAATATTTAAGGCACCAAACCAACTCTTTTTTTATACATCTTGGTTCTATGACTCAAATGTATAAATTACTGAGCATACACTGATGTCATCTGAGCAACCAAATGTCTCAGGAATTGTTGTTTTGTAATCATAGCAGCTCACATGTTGAAATTATTTTTGCTTCAGTGTGTATTTTATTAAGGGTTATCTTAGGAAATAAAATTCATCAAGGAAGGGAGGATGTGAAATGACAGATATGTCAATCAGTCTGATCCCTTAATTCCTAAGGTAGAGGTTGGGATTTGGCTAATTGCCTTCTTCTACAACCTATGAAATGGACAGTATAAAATGTTTATAAATTACATTAACTGAATGTTTAAGGTTTCATTGTAGTGCTCCTTCTACTTGGTCATTTGCTGGAGAGCCGAGGATCTAGGGAAGAATCAAGAACTGCAGTGTTATGTCAGCTGATTCTAACTAATCTAGGGAGGGGGAGGGGAAATAGATTTATTCATATGGAACATATTTTAAAAATGTTTGCAATGCTTACAGAAAAACATAGGCAATGAAGAAGCTGTTTCTGTGATGGATCTTTACTTAGCTCTTTTGATCACCAAAAATAAGATATGGTCATGAAAAGCCAGGAGAAAGAGAGCCTACTTTTAATTTGAAGCTTTAAGCCAAAAGAATGAAAGGATCTTTTGTAGCTGATATGTGGAATAAATTAGCTCATAAGTCTAGGGATTTCTGCACTGGACATGGGGTTGAAGACTTGCAAATAAATAATGTGATGTTTTCAGCTTCACCTCTCTGCATTTTTCTTCTTAAATGACAGGTGTAGTAGATGCCTGAACAAGATCTTTTAATATTCTCAAAACTAAAGGATACACACAAAAAGTAAGGACTTTTTTTCCCATGACATATGTTGGAAATATCTCCAATAATCAGGTTGAAATATTGTTAAGTCATGAACTTCCTGACAGTTATCCTACTTAGGTACTGCATTTTCTAAATTCTGAGGCAAAGTTTACCTAACAGAGGAAAAGAATAACAAGGCAGAGTATCATACTAATCAAGGTCAGATGCACTAGTTAAAATCAGTTCAAAGTCTAAAAGTGAATAGCAAGCAAAATAGCAAAAATATTTGTCTTCAGAGAAAACAGTCAATTTGAAGGTAAGCAGACATTACTACTGAGGTGAGAGGGTGAGAAATAGTATCTAAGAATACTTTCCATTAACTTTTTTTTTTCCAAAAAGATTTAATGTTTTCCTTTTTTTCCTAGATTTAAAATTTAACTGTTTACCCTGAAGAAAATGTCTTGACACTTCTCTAGAACTGACAGACAGATATGATCAATAAGAAAAACATGACAACTCCATCACTGAGACACTTTGGAAGCTCCTAGTCATATCTAAAAATTTTCTTGCCAAATTTTACTTTTAAAAACTAAGTAAAACTAGGCAAACAGAACAATCATTCAGTGAATTCTAAGTTAGTTATAAAATCATATAGCATGGGATGCTAAAACCAGACCATTCAAATGAAAAAAAAAAAAATAATCACATGAAACTTTCTTAGCAAGGGCTAAAGGGACCATGGAAGTTAGAGAAATAATCATGCAGAGGAAATATGCCAATAATAGGAGAACAAACTAGTGCACAAAACTGGGGAAAATGATATCTAACACTGTTATGACAGAGCCTAATACAGAATCCCATGATTAAAGTGAAAAACAGTCATTCTGTAGTTGTATGTTGCAGATGATGCCTTATTGTGTGAAACATGATAAGTTTTTAGCAATGCAAATATTTATAAAATTAAATTAAACATTTATTTTTCAAGTAAAAAAATGTCCTTAGGAAGCAATATTTGGTAAACTTGGTTCCACTTCAGTTCGATCATTAAAAAAAAAAAAAAAATTTCTGAAGTTCCACTATGGGTCTGATGGCTGAAGCTTTCCTTTGGTGAAAGTCTGATTTTAAGTCTGTGATTTAAAACCAAACAATCAACAAGCAACAAAAATTCTCTAAGGACCAATGTTCTTAAGCTCACTTCTTGTTTTGCTTCATTTTTCTGTATCTTTTAGGTTTTATATCTGCATAGAGTAAATTTCTTGCAATATCTTGCTGTGAATCTGATAAATTTGCTTTCACGGTACTAGAAACTTAATATTATATCCTCTCAGACATGACTACTATCCAAGTGGGGAATAAGTACAAAAATGACTACAGAGTTTGTTGCTATGTTGGTACTTTTTTAGGTTATCATTCATTTGTGAGAAATAAATAGCCAAGAGTCAAGTTAATAGAAGGTACTTTGGAAGATTTCAAGTCCTTCAGGAATGCATTATTTAAAGAATTTTTTCTCTTCTTCAAGATCTATGGAATTCCTGAACTATGGTAGGTGCGAGGGTATGTGTTGGGTATAGACTACATAATACTCTTTTCTCCCATGGAGTTTTTATTATAGAGTTCATATTTCCTTATAAGTCTTAAGACTGCCATTGGTGCTGTTTTTTTTTGTTTGTTTGTTTGTTTTTTATTTTCTTAAACCTGAGGCTAATTGAAGAAAGTATGTAGCCAGCAGTATCTGTAACATAAATTAGTTATAAGGTCTGTGATTTGGCTGACAGCAGGAGCAGATCACATCAGTGTTTGCTGGTTTGTGTTGGCATTATTCTGACTCCAGAGCAAGCAAACACTCTCACAACTTCAGACTAGTGTTACCTAGCCAGCAGATATTTTCAGGCTGTTTTGACATTACATAGCTTCCAATGTATGTACATAATGCACTTGAATACATGCATACAATAGTGTGTGTGTGTGTGTGTGTGTGTGTGCAAAAATCTCTTCTGCCTGTGCTTTGCTTGTTCTTTTCCATACGTGAGTGGGTTTTGTGTTTTGTTTTACTTTTCTCATGATCATTTCAGTGGACAAAAACTGCCGTGTCAGACTGACATGTCTGTCTATCAGGGTGACTCTAGGCCATTTAAGAAATATAATCAAGGATGTGATATGATCCGATTTGCATTTTTAGGATCACTTTGGCAGCAGTGTGAAGGATGGAGCAGAGCTATGCTTTTAGAGTCAGGGAAAACTTTTAGTCTTTATTTGATTGTCCAGGTGAGAAATAAGGCAATTCTGTGGAGCTGAAGAGAATGTTGTTCAAGATATTTTTATGAGACAGAACTAATTGTTGTCAAGAGAATAAAATTATGGGGTGGGTGGAGTTTTGCTGGGAGGGTTTGCTAATATAAAGGAGGGTTTAAGAGTTTTCCTCTTGAGTAAACAGGTTGATGTACAAGTCACTCCCTGGAAAAGGAATATGGGTGACAGAAGGCAGAGTTGGTCTTGAGGAAAGAGTGGCAAAGATGATTTCGAGCTTGCTAAATTTGTGATTTTTATATGGCAGCAACTGATTAAATGGATGAATTTTCAGCAAGCACTTGATTAAATGAATCTGTCTC
This sequence comes from Capra hircus, assembly GCF_001704415.2. Taxonomy (NCBI): domain Eukaryota; kingdom Metazoa; phylum Chordata; class Mammalia; order Artiodactyla; family Bovidae; genus Capra; species Capra hircus. The sequence goes on along the minus strand of NC_030821.1, from coordinate 32,528,093 downwards.
AAAAAGAGAAATTCATTGGAAATACAGTTTTGGGAGTTACCAGAGTAGAAATTAAAATTATAGGTGTTCCTGAAGTCAACAAGGAAAAAGATATATGCTAAAAATAAAGAAACCATCTGCCTATGTAGGAGACATGGATCCAATCCCTGATCCAGGAAGATCCCACATGCTGCAGAGCAGCTAAGCCCTGGTGCCACAATTGTCAAGCCTGTGCTATAGAGCTCAGAAGGAACAGCTTCTGAAGCCTGCATGCACTAGAATCCACGCTCCACGACAATGCAAAGCACTCGACAATGAGCCACCGCAGTGAGAAGCCTGCACACTACAACGAAAGATTAGCCCCTGCTTGCCACAACTAGAGAAGAGCCCCGGCGGCAATGAAGACCCAGCACAACCAAAACCAAATACATAAATAAAATTATTTTAAAAATAAAGAAAAATAAAGAACCCAAGGACAGGAATTTGGAGAACATGAACAAAGACCAACTTTTGTGTTGGTTGAAGTTTAAGAAAAAATATGTAGTTGAAAAAGGTTTGAATTGCTGGAAAAGAGCTGAGAGAATACTTGAATGTAAGCTAAAAAAGGGAGAGATATTTTAATAGACTTTTCAGAAGAGTGTAAATATCTGCTACTTCGTATCATACCAACAGTTATGGTGGAACCCTAAGTCATATCAAGAAAGTGTTATATTAAAATGTGCTGATCTTCCTTTCATTGTATTATATACATGAGTACGTGTATACTGATTACCTGGATTACATGATTTTTTATATGAAAGAAACATCATTGATAATTTGAGAAACAATGGTTCACAGTCATGCATATCTTCCAAATATGGTCATGTATTAATACAGAATGTGGAAAATTACTCTCATTGATACCACTACCAATTTAATCAGAAAATTCTTTAAGTGTTGGCAAGCTGTTAGTCTCAGGGTGACAGGTACAAGGTTTTGAAAGCTAACTTTCTCTTAAAAGATCAGATTTTACAATTAGCAATGATTCTGTTAAGGCCAGTTAACTCCTTGAAGTGACAGGCTTAGTTTGTTCTTTTGTGGGGAGATATTCTGCCAAATACTCAAATCTGAATAACCGTTGTTTACTGGCCATTCTTTTAAGGAAGAATTAAAAGAAGTTGTTCTTTCACCTAGCAACTCACATGTACATATGCTTTTCCACCCAAAAACTCTCATAATTTTGTACCTAAAGACAATGTTCATATTTCCATACCTGGCAGAGGTGTACTTTAAGGTACTTTCTATTTCATTATAAAGAATTTTAAAAAGACACATATGTAGGAATTCAGATTTAGTATAATTTATAAATCTTACTGCTTCATCAGGGCCTTCCTAAGTAAACTTTATTGTTTTTTTTTTCCAAGAGAATATGGTAAAGTGAAAAATAAAAATATATCCTACTATAGTTTGTTAACAGTCACAATTCGTGCCCTTTTCCTTCACGAATTCCTTTCCAACTTCAGTACATCCAGCACAAAAAAGCAATAACATCATAGCGTTTTGATAAATTTTGACTTTATGGAACCCTGAAAACATCTCAGAGATACGCAGGAATCCATTGACCACACTATGAAAACCACTGAAAAATAATCTAGACAAGATGCAAATATTAAACACAGACGGAATGAAAGAAACATGTGAATGTTTTTTGCTCTTTATATACAAGAATAAAGTAGAGATTATATCTAGGTGAAATCTCATCTTAAGAAAAAAGAATAGAAAACATGATTTTACTAGGTGCCTTTCAGGACTAAGATTGTTGTTTAAAAGTAAAGATAAAAGCAAATAAAGTAAAACAGGCGATGGTGATATGATATACTCTGTATGCTCTTCATTCTATCATCTTGCTTTTATGACATGTAGTGATGCTAAACATTTCCAGGCTTCTTTGACTTTTCTGTTCTTTTGAATGTGTTGAGCAGTCCTTCATCTAGAACTGGTATTATGTGCCATTCATTACCGCCAATGTTACATGGGAAAGCTACTTGGACATCTTAGGCACAGCTGCCTTATCATCTCTCAGAATTCATTTTCTCCTACGTTTCTTTAAAATGTCAGTTGTTATCCATTCTCAATTCCTTATATGGACCAAATTACTCAGCTGCATTGAAATGCGTTCAGAGAGCTCGCAATGGCCAATAACATTAAACAAATTCTAGATAGAAAATAAGAGCCTTGGGTGTGTATATGTGCTAATCCTGCACACAAACTATATGTACTTGTGTATTGTGCTATGTGCGCTTGTATACTGAGACTAGTACAAAAGAATTTCTGCCCACAATATTTGTGTTTTGAGATAAATTGTATCTATACTGTTTAGGTTACTCACAGACATAGAAAAAGAGAATATTTAATGATTATTTTTTACAATCTGCTTTTTTATAGTTAACATATAAAATTATTTCACAATTGAAGTAATTATCTGTATTTGCCATGGCTTCCAGAGAAATGTAACCAAGAGTAGATTATATAAAAACTCACTCATATATACAGACAGAGGGAAAGAGTGAGATTTTAAAGAATTGGCTCGCACAATTGTGGGAGTCAGTGAGTCCAAATTTGTAGGACGGACCAGTGGGACAAACTGGAAACTCGGTCAGTCTTTGATGCTGTGGTACTGAAACATAATTTCTTCTCAGGGAAAAGTGTTTTGCTCTTAAGACCTTCAATTGATGGGTGAGGCCCACCTTATCAATCAAGGGTAATCTCCTTTACTTAAAGTGAACCCAAGTTAAGCACATGTACAAAATACAACATCTTCATTCAGTTCAGTTAAGTTCAGTTCAATCGCTCAATCGTGTCCGACTCTTTGTGACCCCATGAATCACAGCATGCCAGGCCTCCCTGTCCATCACCATCTCCCGGAGTTCACTCAAACCCACAGCCATTGAGTCAGTGATGCCATCCAACCATCTCATCCTCTGTCCTCATCTTTTCCTCCTGCCCCCAATCCCTCCCAGCATCAGAGTCTTTTCCAATGAGTCAACCCTTCACATGAGGTGGCCAAAGTACTGGAGTTTCAGCTTTAGCATCATTCCTTCCAAAGAAATGCCAGGGCTGATCTCCTTCAGAATGGACTGGTTGGATCTCCTTGCAGTCCAAGGGACTCTCACGTGTCTTCTCCAACATCACAGTTCAAAAGCATCAATTCTTCAGTGCTCAGCTTTCTTCACAGTCCAACTCTCACATCCATACATGACCACTGGAAAAACCATAGCCTTGACTAGATGGACATTTGTTGGCAAATTAATGTCTCTGCTTTTGAATATGCTATCTATGTTGGTCATAACTTTTCTTCCAAGGATTGAACATCTTTTAATTTCATGGCTGCAGTCACCATCTACAGTGATTTTAGAGCCCAAAAAACCAAAGTCTGACACTGTTTCCACTGTTTCCCCATCTATTTCCTGTGAAGTGATGGGACCAGATGCCATGATCTTCGTTTTCTGAATGTTGAGCTTTAGGCCAACTTTTTCACTCTACCCTTTCACTTTCATCAAGAGGCTTTTTAGTTCCTCTTCACTTTCTGCCATAAGGGTGCTGTCATCTGCATATCTGAGGTTATTGATATTTCTCCCAGCAATCTTGGTTCCAGCTTGTGCTTCCTCTAGCCAAGCGTTTCTCATGATGTACTCTGCATATGAGTTAAATAAGCAGGGTGACAATATACAGCCTTGACATACTCCTTTTCCTCTTTGGAACCAGTCTGTTGTTCCATGTCCAGTTCTAACTGTTGCTTCCTGACCTGCATATAGGTTTCTCAAGAGGCCGGTCAGATGGTCTGGTATTCCCATTTCTCTCAGAATTTTCCACAGTTTATTGTAACATCTTCATTAGCATTTAATAAAACAACTTGGTACTATTGTATAGTCAAATTGCTACCTGAGACTAATCATCACACCACTAATGGGATCTGTGATGGACAGGAGCGTCTCTTCTGCAACATTACTTGGTTGTTATATATACATTCCAATTTCACTTTTTAATTCAGCACAAGGTCTAAAACTAGTCTTTGAGATAATTGTATCCCAAGGGGAATGAAGTCGGGCACCACTTTGGGTCATGGATTCTCTGGCTTTATTTTGAGAAAGAGGATTTGAGGTGGCAAAATTCTTTCTCACATTAGGATATGGAGATTATTCTCAAGTTAAACCTTAAATGTCTGTGCTTAGAGTACCTTGTACTGGTAAATAATAATGAATCCCTTCAGTATTGGAATAATTTCATGAAATGAATGTTTTATTTTAATAAATAGAGCTAGGACAGCCTAGAAAGAGCTTGATGGAGAGAGTAAGGAGCCAAGCAAAACAGAACAGCAAGTCACTTTTTGTTGTTTGCTAATAATGATCCATTTATCCTTTCAGCCTTGCAGAAGTTCTGTGATTAGTTTCCTTTTATTCTTAATCCCAGAAAGTGTCCCATTTCTGGCTGACATACTTTTGTTCCTCTGGGAAACAAAGTACCTCTTAAAGAATCTGCCTGGAAATCTCATGCTTATTTTCCTTGCGAGGCTTGGCTTTGAACTTTGTGCTTCCCCTGACCCTTTTCACTGCCGCTCAAACCTCAGGAAGATTACAACTGTTCAATTAGAGCCACAGAGCATTTACGGTTTTGTTTTTATTACTAAAAAGTGAGTGATTTATGATTTGCAATATTAAAACGTTATTTTTTGGTTACCACGTAACAGAGAGAAACATTAATGACCTAAAAAAAAAATTCATATGAATTTGGAAAACCACTCCAGAAGTCACGAATCAGCACTTTGAATGCAATGTATTATAAAGAAGTGTCTGGATAAATCAATATAAATGATGTTATTTATCTCATTGCATAAATTATGAAATCATGTATACTAAATTGATTGTACTTTAAATATATTAAATTTTAATATAATAATAACTGCTAAGTTATGTTCTAAAAATAGTAATGGTGGTTCAAGACTTAAGGGTAGCATAATTGAAATCAGTGGCAGTCCAGGCAGATAGTTTATGCAAAATAAAAAGTAAGAGCATGATAGTCATTCAAAATTTGCCATAACTTGTGGTTCTGAGTTTTCAGGTTGACAACAGTGTTAAGATTTCATCCTTTCAAAATTCCTAAGAAACGAAGTTTTCTCAACTCATACAGATAACTGTATGGGTTCTCTTACTTGGTATGACAATAGTGTTAACTGAAGAGGAATTAAATTGGCAGCACAGATGTATTTAGCGTCTTATCGGTAGAATACACAAAAATCAGTGGTGGCATGTGATATGAATACAGATGATACACTTCTATACAAGGCCAGCTGAATGAGATTCTTGCTTCAAACTCTGAATTTATATTTTTACCCATTGTGACATGTTGAAAAACAAAGTGCCTAAATTTTATACCAATAATCATCTCTTCCTATACCATCAAATTATGGTTATTTCTTATTTGCTGTAAACTGAATGTTATAATCTTTATCACATTATCTAAAATATTTTAATACACTCCATATTTAAACAGCCTAAATATTTAACAAATCAATTTATGTATAAATTATTTTGTAAATTAAGCATTAATAATTATTCTTAAAAATAGATTAATATGAATTATAGTTGTGAAAAAGAGCCTATGGTCCTTGTCCCCCATGTCCTTTGCCTGCCTTTTCTCTCTGGAAAATCTTAGCCAAAGAATAAGTTTAACCAGAGAAGTGAAAACATGCGGAAACGAGGGAAAACAGTCAAAGGAGACCAAATAACAATGATCTAGTCAGTAAGCAGTGTGAAAGATGTTTAATTCATTCTCAAGGGCTATAGATAATATTTTGAGCCATAGCCTGTGGGCTGTCTTTTAGATACTGAAACCTCCACCAGGTGAATTAAGCTAACAACGTGATGACCAGACTCTATCTACGACTTGTGCTGTGCTGTGCTCAGTCACTCAGTAGTCACTCAGTTGTCTCCAACTTTGTGAACCCATGAAGCCCACCAGGCTCCTCTGTCCGTGGAATTCTCCAGGCAGGAATACTGGAGTGGATTGCCATTCCTTTCTCCAGGGGATCTTCCCAGGCCCAGGGATCAAACCCAGATTGCCTGCATTGCAAGAAGATTCTTTACTGACTGAGCAGGGAAGCCCAAGAATACTGGAGTGGCTAGCTTATCCCTTCTCCAGGGGATCTTCCCAACCCAGGAACTGAACTAGTATTTCAGGCGGATTTTTTACTAGCTGAGCTATCAGGAAGACCAGGCCATAACATAAGCTGCCACAATTCTTCGAATTGGCCTAAAAGAAATGGAAATAAACCCACCAGGGATCTGAATATTAACTGTACTTAACACAACCGATGTGACACTGGTCAGACCACCGATGGTCGGTTTCAAGATGACTGTTGAGAGCCCACTGGCTGTTTCTGCATGGAGCCCCCTCCCTCAGCCTATAGAAGCTCTTGCCCACTGACTGTCAGTGGAGGAGCTGGGGAAAATCAGCCTTTGGATAGGTGTTCACCCTTTCCCCTCAACATTGCTGACATCCAAAATAAATCAAACTTTCCTCTGCACCAACCTGGTGCTTGAGTGGCGAACAGACAGACCCCACTTTCAGTTTTAGATGATTCTTTAAAGCAAAGTTAGAGAAAATAAAACTAAGTAAAGTGGGTAGTTTGTGAAAACTCTTTTTTTAAAATAATTGCTTCTTGACTAAATTTCACATATTTTTATTGGTATTCATAACCTTATTATATTGCACACAAGTTAGGATATCTCAGCTCATTTCAGTTCAGTCATTCAGTTGTGTCTGACTCTTTGCGATCCCATGAATCGCAACACACTAGGCCTCCCTGTCATTCACCAACTCCTGGAGTCCACCCAAACCCATGTCCATTGAGTCGGTGATGCAATCCAGCCATCTCATCCTCTGTCATTCCCTTCTCCTCCTGCCCTCAATCTTTCCCAGCATCAGGATCTTTTCAAATGAGTCAGCTCTTTGCATGAGGTGGCCAAAGTATTGGAGTTTCAGCTTTAGCATCAGTACTTGCAATGAACACCCAGGACTGATCTCCTTTAGGATGAACTGGTTGGATCTCCTTGCAGTCCAAGAGACTCTCAAGAGTCTTTTCCAACACCACAGTTCCAAAGCATCTATTCTTCAGTGCTCAGCTTTCTTTATAGTCCAACTCTCACATCCATATATGAACACTGGAAAAACCATAGCCTTGACTAGATGGACCTTTGTTGACAAAGTAAAGTCTCTGGTTTTTAATATGCTGTCTAGGTTGGTCATAACTTTCCTTCCAAGGAGTAAGCATCTTTTAATTTCATGGTTGCAATCACCATCTGCAGAGATTTTGGAGACCAGAAAAATAAAGTCTGCCATTGTTTCCCCATCTATTTACCATGAAGTGATGGGACCAGTTGCCATGATCTTCGTTTTCTGAATGTTGAGCTTTAAGCCAACATTTTCACTCTCCTCTTTCACTTTCATCAAGAGGCTCTTAATTCTTCTTCACTTTCTGCCATAAGGATAGTGTCATCTGCATATCTGAGGTTATTGACATTTCTCCTGGCAATCTTGATTCCAGCTTGTGCTTCATTCAGTCCAGCATTTCTCATGATGTACTCTGCATATAAGTTAAATAAGCAGGGTGACAATATGCAGCCTTACGGACTCCTTTTCCTATTTGGAACCAGTCTGTTGGTCCATGTCCAGTTCTAACTGTTGCTTCCTGACCTGCATACAGATTTCTCAAGAGGCAGGTCAGGTGGTCTGGTATTCCCATCTCTTTCAGAATTGTTCATAGTTTATTGTGATCCACACAGTCAAAGGCTTTGGCATAGTCAATAAAGCAGAAATAGATGTTTTCCTGGAACTCTCTCACTTTTTCCATGATCCAGTGGATGTGGCAATTTGATCTCTGGTTCCTCTTCCTTTTCTAAATTCAGCTTGAACATCTGGAATTTCACGATTCGCTTATTGCTGAAGCCTGACTTGGAGAATTTTGAGCATTACTTTACTAGTGTGTGAGATGAGTGCAATTGTGTGGTAGTTTGAGCATTCTTTGGCATTGCCTTTCTTTAGGATTGGAATGAAAACTGACCTTTTCCAGTCCTGTGGCCACTGCTGATTTTCCCAGATTTGCTGGCATATTGAGTGCAGCACTTGCATATCATCATCTTTCAGGATTTGAAATAGCTCCACTGGTGTTCTATTACCTCCACTAGCTTTGCTTGTATTGATGCTTTCTAAGGCCCACTTGACTTCACATTCCAGGATGTCTGGCTCTAGATGAGCGATCATACCATCGTGATTATCTGGGTCATGAAGATCTTTTTTGTACAGTTCTTCTGTGTATTCTTGCCACCTCTTCTTAATATCTTCTGCCTCTTTTAGTTCCCTACCATTTCTGTCCTTTATCAAGCCCATCTTTGCATGAAATGTTCCCTTGGTATCTCTAATTTTCTTGAAGAGATCTCTAGTCTTTCCCAATCTATTATTTTTCTGTATTTCTTTGCATTGATTGCTGAGGAAAGCTTTCTTATCTCTCCTTGCTATTCTTTGAAACTCTGCATTCAAATGGGTTTATCTTTCCTTTTCTCCTTTGCTTTCTGCTTCTCTTCTTTTCACAGCTATTTTTAAGGCCTCCTCAGACAGCCATTTTGCCTTTTTGCATTTATTTTTCTTGGGGATGGTCTTGATTCCTCCTGTACAATATCACATACTTCCATTGATAGTTCATCAAGCACCATGTCTATCAGATCTAGTCCCTTAAATCTATTTCTCACTTCCACTGTATAGTCATAAGGGATTTGATTTAGGTCATACCTGAATGGTCTAGTGGTTTTCTCCACCTGGATATCTACTGCTTCAGAATTTAGGAATTTATATTGAAGTGTTGCAAAAACTTTATAATTTTTTCCACACAAGTTTGAGAGTCATTAGTTGTGTACTCAGTGTTATTAAATTCAGAAACAGAGTTAGTTGTTTTAAAATTTAAAAAATTACTCTTTGTCTTTATTTGCTAACAGCTTTAAAATAAATAATGTTTTTTTTTACATTAAAGGAATTATTTTCCCCCCAAGGAATATGCTAATTGTACTAAATAAAGCATGGAGCTTCCCAGGTGGTGTTAATGGTAAACAACCCTCCTGCCAATGCAGGAGACATAAGAGATATGGGTTCAATTGCTGGGTCGGGAAGATCCCCTGGAGGAGGCATGGTAACCCACTCTAGGATTCTTGCCTAGAGAATCCCACAGACAGAGGAACCTGGCAGGCTACAGTCCACAGCGTTGAAAAGAGTTGAACATGACTGAAGCTTCTACTTAATTCTTGTATTACAGTTATAAGATCAAAACAACAATGCTCTATATATTATAGAAATTTTGTTTAGTAAAACAGTAAGGAGATTTTAGAGAGAGTTTCTAAATTCATTTCATTTTTGTCTTAGTTTGAGTTCCTCAGAAGCAGACCTAGGACAAGGATGTGCATGCATGTGACTTATTTAAAAAGTTTTCTCAGGGGCAGATCTATGTGTGAACAGAGGAGTCAGGAAGGGGAAAGGGGAAGATCCCAGCAAGGACAAGCTATCAGCCTCTGACTAATCCTATAGGACAGCCCTGGAGTGAAAATTATCCTTCACCAGTCATCCAACTAATTGGCGTGGGAGCCTGGCTTTCATTTTTTTCTGTACCTATAAGTCATTAGCTGAGGGTTTGGCATCTTTCTTTTAGCCAAATCCATTTGAAATTCATTCATGTTGCTGCATAAATAAATAATTACTTTTTTTTTTATTCTTGACTGCTATTCCATTGTATGGAAGAACCACAGTCTGTTTCTTCATTCTCCTGTTTAAAAATACCTTGTTGCTTCCAGTTTTTTACAATTATGAATAAAGCAGTTATGACAGTGAACATACAGGCTTTTATGTGAAGATAAAATTTAAATTCATTTGAGTAAAAACAAGGAATAAGTAGACTAAGTAATAAATGTATGTTTTATTTTATAATATACTCCCTTATCATTCCCAAAATAGCTTTACCATGTTTGCATTTCTGCCATAGTTGAATAATAATGTCTGTTGCTCTACATCCTCCTTGCTGCTGCTGCTGCTGCTGCTGCTAAGTCGCTTCAGTCGTGTCCGACTCTCTGTGACACCATAGATGGCAGCCCACCAGACTCCCCAATCCCTGGGATTCTCCAGGCAAGAACACTGGAGTGGGTTGCCATTTCCTTCTCCAATGCATGAAAGTGAAAAGTGAAACTGAAGTTGCTCAGTCGTGTTCAACTCTTCACGACCCCATGGACTGCAGCCTGCCAGGTTCCTCCACCCATGGGATTTTCCAGGCAAGAGTACTGGAGTGGGTTGCCATTGCCTTCCCTACATCCTCCTTAGTATGACATATTGTCATTAAAATTTTTTTTAAATGATTTTAATAGTGTATAGTGTTAAGTATTTATGGTCTTAATTAGGTTTTACTTTAATAACATTTACCTAATATTGAGCATCATTTCATGTGCCATATTTGGCATATTTGCCATTTCGATTTTTTGATAAAGTGTCTTTATAATTAGGTATTATATTTTTAAAACACATCATTTGTTTTCATGCTGTTGAGTTTTAGGTGTTATTTTTAAATTCTGAATAAAATTCTTTTACAGAATATATTAGTTGCAAACATTTTCTCCTAGTCTATACATTGTCTTGTTGTTTTCTTAACAGTATCCTTTGAATAACAAATGTTATAATTCAACAGGATTTAACAAGACTTACCTAGCTTGTGTTTCCAAAATTGGCTTGGTGTCTTCTGTTTGCACTGCTTCCTGGAGTGAATCCCTGTTTCAGCATTGTTTTTACTTAGCACTCCTTAGATTGGTAGTGGGTTAGGAGGGTTTATCTGATATCCTGATTAAACTTCAATCTGAGGTAGGCGTGACCCTGGTATTGAGAGTGTGGTCTTCTCTTCACAGGCGCTGCTGTCCACCCTTGCATAATTGTGCTGGGTCTCCTGGTGTTCGGAGAAGGTGATGGCGCCCCACTCCAGTACTCTTGCCTGGAAAATCCCATGGACGGAGGAGCCTGATAGGCTGCAGTCCATGGGGTCGTGAAAAGTCAGACACAACTGAGCGACTTCCCTGTCTCTTTTCACTTTTATGCATTGGAGAGGGAAATGGCAACCCACTCCAGTGTTCTTGCCTGGAGAATCCGAGGGACGGGGGAGTCTGGTGGGCTGCCGTCTCTGGGGTCCCACAGAGTCAGACACAACTGAAGCGACTTAGCAGCAGCGGCAGCAGTTCCCTGGTGTTAAGCTTTTTTTTTCTCTTGTTCTCCTCACCCAGCTGCAGTGGGTTTCCACAAAGGCCCTCAGGCTCTGTGTGGTTTTGTTGACTTTCTCCCAAGAGACTAAGACCTTCCTTCTAGGAGATAGTCTTGAGGTATTTCTGCAGCAGTTTAAGTTTCCTTCCTCCAGGCAATAACTTTCTCTAAGTTTACCTTATTTCTCTGTGAATACTTGATTGTGTTCTCTAAGAAAAGGGCTGTAAAACAAAGTATCTGCATCTCATGGGTGTCCCCAAGGTTTTCACACTCTTATGCTAACCCACACCCAGGCTTTAGCAATTTGATAAATAATTCTGGTTGAATATTGTAGCTGAGTAGGATCCTATGGGGCCTTCCCAGAACAGACTCCCTGCGCACCCAAGTCCTCCACCTGCCTCTGGTCTGTAGAAAACCTGTAACCTCCGACACCTTCCTTGAGTTCCAAAGAGTAACTGTAATCAGAGAAGTGAGAAAAGACAGAGAGAATGGACAATAGTCAAGCAAAATAAAATAAAAATAGTTTAACCATTAAACAAAGTCAAGGCCCTTTATCTTCTCTTCAAGGGCTATAGATAATATTCTGAACCATGTCCTTTGAGCTGTTTGCAGGTACCAAAACCCTACCAGATGAGAGAAGTTAACTGCATGCTGCCTACAAGCACACAAATAGACCCTGACTGGTTGGAACAAGATGGTTGATGACATTAACTCCCAATTGCCTCACCACCAACCAATCAGAAGAATGTTCATGAGCTAATCATGCATTCCACAACTGTGGTCCCTTATCCTAAGTTCGGATCTTTTAAGCACTAGCTATCCTGGCCCCTGAAGTAAATGCTGTACTTCTCTTCACCACAGTGCTTTGTAAGTAAATTGGTTTTCAGTTCAGTTCAGTTGCTCACTCCTGTCCAACTCTTTGCGACCTCATGAATCGCAGCACGCCAGGCCTCCCTGTCCATCACCAACTCCCAGAGTTCACTCAGACTCACGACCATCAAGTCAGTGATGCCATCCAGCCATCTCATCCTCTGTTGTCCCCTTCTCCTCCTGCCCCCAATCCCTCCCAGCATCAGAGTCCTTTCCAATGAGTCAATTCTTCACACGAGGTGGCCAAAGTACTGGAGTTTCAGCTTTAGCATCATTCCTTCCAAAGAAATGCCAGGGCTGATCTACTTCAGAATGGATTGGTTGGATCTCCTTGCAAGTCCAAGGGACTCTCAAGTGTCTTCTCCAACTCCACAGTTCAAAAGCATCAATTCTTCGGCACTCAGCTTTCTTCACAGTCCAACTCTCACATCCATACATGAACACAGGAAAAACCATAGCCTTGACTAGATGGACCTTAGCTGACAAAGTAATGTCTCTGCTTTTGAATATACTATCTAGGTTGGTCATAACTTTTCTTCCAAGGAGTAAGTGTCTTTTAATTTCATGGCTGCAGTCACCATCTGCAGTGATATTGGAGCCCCCCAAAATAAAGTCTGACACTGTTTCCACTGTTTCCCCATCTATTTCCCATGAAGTGATGAGACCAGATGCCATGATCTTTGTTTTCTGAAAGTTGAGCTTTAAGCCAACTTTTTCACTCTCCACTTTCACTTTCATCAAGAGGCTTTCTAGTTCCTCTTCACTTTCTGCCATAAGGGTGGTGTCATCTGCATATCTGAGGTTATTAATATTTCTCCCGGCAATCTTGATGCCAGCTTTTGCTTCTTCCAGCCCAGCGTTTCTCTGATGTACTCTGATATAACTTAAATAAACAGGGTGACAATATGCAGCCTTGACGTACTCCTTATTCTATTTGGAACCAGACTGTTGTTCCATGTCCTGTTCTAACTGTTGCTGTGTCATCTGTATGCACTGACTCCACCCTTATGGCAGAAAGTGAAGTGGAACTGAAGAGTGTCTTCATGAATGCGAAAGAGGAGAGTGAAAAAGTTGGCTTAAAACTCAGCATTCAGAAAACTAAGATCACGGCATCCAGTCACATCACTTCATGACAAACAGATGAGGAAACAATGGAAACTGAGAGATTTTAGTTTTGGGGGCTCCAAAATCACTGCAGATGGTGACTGCAACCATGAAATTAAAAGACACTTACTCCTTGGAAGGAAGGTTATGACCAAACTAGACAGCACATTAAAAAGCAGAGACATTACTTTATCAACAAAAGTCCATCTAGTCAAAGCTATGGTTTTTCCAGTAGTCATGTATGAATGTGAGAGTTGGAGTATAAAGAAAACCGAGTGCCAGATAACTGATGCTTTTGAACTGTGGTGTTGGAGAAGACTTTTGAGAGTCCCTTGTACAGCAAGGAGATCCAACCAGTCCATCCTAAAAGAAATCCGTCCTGAATATTTATTATATCAACATCAGAAGGACTGATGTTGAAGCTTGAACTCCAATTTTAGGCCCCCTGATGCAAAGAACCAACTCATTGGAAAAGACCCTGATTCTGGGAAAGACTGAAGGCGGGAGGAGAAGAGACGACAGAGAATCAGATGGTTGGATGGCATCACCGATGCTATGGACATGAATAGGTGTAGGCTCTGGGACTTGGCAATGGACAGGGAGGCCTGGCATGCTGCAGTCCATGGAGTCACAAAGAATCGGACACATCTGAGTAAATGAACTGAACTGTTCAGCAATTATATATTTTAATTCTAAGACAACTTCCAAAGGAATTTAATATAATGCAGGGTGTTAAAATTGTTTATAACTGTGAATAAATATAAAACCTAGTATCTCTAGTTTTTTTTCCCCCCTCTTTACTACTTCTTACCAAATCCATGTTGATTAAAGACATTGGCTTTGTTCATTTAAGTAAGTGAGCTCTGTGGGACACTATGTGTAAGAATGATGACTAAGGGCTACACACACACACAAATTCCATGGTCACGTAAGATCATGAAATATATTACACAGCAGAAATCCTCTTATTAAAGGGAAATCTTAAAAAAAAAAGAAATCTCATTAAACATGCAACTTGCAAGATTTCAATAATTTAAAGTAGATAAAAAGATATAAAAAAAAAATTTGTAAATGATTCCACCTACTGATTCTTTCCATTTGTTCCAGAATAAAATGGAGGAAGGAGACAGGAATTTACTTTTGGCTGAACTGGTCTAAATTGCCATACATTTTTCAATAAGGGAACATCTGGCCATGTTGCATGTGAAACTAGTGTTTAAAGCTGCATATTTTGAACACAATTACGCTTCTAATTTCAAACCAAAAATTGTATGAAGGAAACAATGCAATGGGATTAGACTACATGTTATCTTCCAAAATAAGCTGTAAATGTAGTCATGTATATTGTATCCTAGAAGATTTAGGAGATTTTTAAGGGTCATCTTGGGTATTCTTATTTTTACCTTTTGAAACCTAGTTCCTAAAGAAGATGCTAATCCACGTGTGAGAAAACCCACTTTGAGAGGGCGCATAAAAACATTTTTTTGCAAATTTATTTGATGAAATACTCCTCTCAAAATAGTTTTCATTATTTTTCTTAGAATCAGTTCTATGTTGAACACAGGTCAAGAAACACTTTATTAAATCAGAATCTCGAAGATGGGGTGTGATCTCTTCCATTATTGTATTTCTAGTGCCTGTGTATTGTACCTTTAACATATCTTACTACATACTGATTTACATAATGAATAAATAGATGCATTGAATAAATAACTGTACTTCAATAAAAAAATTTTGTGTAAATGAATGCATTCATTTCCAGAAATTTTCCGCTCCAAATGTAACATAAATAATATGTTGATAAGACAAGATATTTGGAAATTATGTGTTTCAGATTAAGGTTATTAGTACTTCTTGTGTTATTTAAGTTTTAAATTTAATTGATTTTATCCCATTTAAGTTTAATAAAAGACATGCCTTTTTCTTTGACTAAAAAAATTATCTCTGTTCTTGTTTTCTGCTTTGTCATAGACATTTAATATTCCCTAATTTTGTTCACTATGTAAGTATGCCATTGTAAACATTTTTTCATGTGACTATAGTATTTTTTACACTTATTATTTCTAGTAGACATATCTATATTTCCCCTCAGAATAGTGTCTCTATTAAATCTTGGTTTCAAGATACAAATAATTGGGATGAATTTCTGAGATGTGTTTTGGTGTATTGCCAACACCAGAACTCTGTTCCTATTCCTTTTCTTTCCACTAGACAGTCATTAAAATGTAGTCAACTTTCCTGCATAAGATGGAAACAAAATGATTGATTTTATTGTTCATTACTGTATATTCTCTGGCTCCTATAAAGTCTTGTATTATAGTCACTTAGGAGCAGTAATATATTGAACACAAGTCTAGCCTTCCAAAATAATAACAATGTCTACATACCTACATCTCTTCTACATTCTCAGTAGGTATTGAGAAAATACTCAGCTGTGATATTCAACAGATTTGAGACACTAAGACTCATTCTTTAGAAAGTGAATATGTGTAGCTAGCAGTGATTTTGTTCCTTGAAGTTGACAAGTGTTACACAACATTGCCTAGTTTACTACGCGTAGATCTGTCAAACATTCTTTCAATTGCTTCTCTTTTAAGCAATTCTTTCAAAGAACCAGACTCTTATGAACGACTATATCGTCAAAAGAAAGACTTTAATCAACTATTTTCACGTTAATATTTTATTGGCCAAGATTTCTTTTTTAAAATGCTCAACTGCAGTTTTCATTTTATGCATTTCTCTGTTCTTTTTTTTTTTTTTAATTTTTTTTATGAACCCCCCTCCCACCTCCCTCCCCATAACACCTCTCTGGGTCATCCCCATGCACCAGCTCCAAGCATGCTGTATCCTGCATCAGACATAGACTGGCGATTCAATTCTTACATGATAGTATACATGTTTAATTGAGGAGTCAAAGGCTACTTTTAGAGAGAAGGACATTATGGGCTTTTAGGATGTAATGATATATATATATTTTTTAATTACCGTCATAATTTTTTTTTTTTTAGCTAGACTACTCTTCTGTTCTGAGATCTCATACATTCCATCTACACCACTTCCTCTAATTAAGCATCTCTCTTGTTTCCCATTTGGGCTTCCGTGGTGGCTCAAATGGTAAAGAATCTGCCCTCAGTGTAGGAGATCTAGGTTTGATCCCTGGGTTGGGAAGATCCCCTGAAGAAGGGAATGGCAACCCAACTCCAGTATTCTTGCCTGAAGAATTCCATGGACCAAGGAGCCTGGTGGGCTACACTCCATGGGGTCCCAAAGAGTTGGGCAGGACTGAGTGACTTCCACTTTTTCATCTTCCCTTGTTCCCTGTGTAGATATCAGCTTCCACTTAATGATTCTCCCTCTTTTGGGGCTGGAATTAAACCTCTTATGTTTTCCAGGCTGTGGGTGTTTTACTTGAGGCCTGGATCACCTACTCTTAGTGCTTGATTATTACCCTACATATACCACTGTTTTCTGCTCTTGTGATATTTTGTGTTAAGCAGCAGATAGTAAAGTGATATATTAATATCATGATGGTTAAAACCTTAGTCTGGAATAGAACTGACTGGGCTTAAATACAGGCTATCCAGGTTGAATATTGAAGTCTTTCTTTAAATCTTAGTTTTCTTATCTCTACGCCATCATATTTAGAGTAGTAATCAAAATATATATTATCTTCCCAATGGAATTGTGACGATTATTATTTTTTAGCACACATGAAAGCACTTTGGATGGCAACTGGCACATAGTTAATGAATGATAATAACAATAGTAATAACAGTCCTTATGAATAGGCTCCAAGATGCTGCCCATATAGGTAGAAAATCCCTAGTCACTCATTATTTTATCCCACTGAAATGTAATTTTGTCAACTTAGTTATCCTCACAGCACTTGAGGCTCTGGTTGTTCTATCAAAGTTGGCATGCTCAAAGATTTTTTCTTAAATTTCAAACTGAGTTTATTGTTTCATGGATAGGACATTTGTGACAATTTTAAAAGTACATTGTTCTCTGTGTGTGTGTGTCTATGTGTGTGTATACATGTATGATTCTATGGAGAACATCCACAGTTTTGATTAGAGTTTCATGAATCAAAAACTTTTAGGACTATTGATCTGGAGATCCTGTCTGAATGAACTAAATAGTTTTAATTCCTGACTTCTGTCTACCTCACGTTCCTGAGCCAGCTGCATCTCATTTATTTTACCTGTTGTGTAAACATATCTGTACTGAGATGTTAGCACATGCATACACATTGAAGAAAATCAAATATATGATCAAAAATGTGAAAAGACAACATTTATATCAACAAAAATTAAACAATCAATGACATGAATCTCCTAGCATATTCAATAATGTTATACTCTTCCACATGCCTCTCTCTTTTGATGTTATCAAGACTAGACACAACTGATTTTATTACATGCACCTGAATAAGAATGTCACCATAATAGATGAGAATACTGAGAATAAGCTTATGTTTTCACTTATTTTAATTTACATCAGTTGAATGTAACCATATACCTTGACTTTGATGAAATATGACTTACTTAATTTTCCTTAAGTAAAATTTTAAAAATTATCTCTCTGAAATGAAAGAAAGACATACTAATTGGAGGATTTCTATGGATTAGTAAATACTTTCTTATGGTAGCTATCTATTCAGAGATTCTGTTTTTAGGTGAAGTCATTAAATGGAAATGGTAGCTAATATTAACCTCATGTTTGAAAAGAGTACTCCTTCCATCATATACATGCACACTAAGTGCAGATTTTAATCTTGCTGCATAGGTCCTTCTGAGACCTACAAAATATACATGGTCCCAAAAAAGTTAGGTGGTGTGGTGGTAAAGAATCTGCCTGCCAATGTAGGAAATGTGAGTTCCATCCCTGAGTCGGGAAGATCCCCTGTAATATGAAATGGCAACCCACTCCAATAGTCTTGCCTGGAAAATTCCATGGACCAGAGGAGCCTGGTGGGGTGCAGTCCTTGGAGTCACAAAGAGTCAGACATGACTGAGCAGACTTGTGTGATGATAGTTTAGAGAAATTCAAACATATTGTCATTTTTTAAGAAAAAGTCTAAATATCAGTGATATAGATGCAGTATTGAATACAGAAGAGAGTGTAAGACAAGAGGATCGCAGTAAACCAGATTTACATGAACTATCTAGAGCCCATCATGCCCAATTCCCTTGCTTTACATATAGCAAACCTTGAACCTGAACCTTGCCTAATATTGCTATTCAGATAAATTCATAAATCAGTTGACTTAGGAAGCTAAGAAAGCTGTCACAATGTTAGGAAGATAAACCTGACATAATCCCACAACATTAACTTTTGCTGCAGATCAGTGGTGCTGAGCTAGGTGGGTTTCAAACAGATTTGTTCCTTTGCCCAGTATCCCATAAACTCATACCTTAATCTTAAAATAATGATGAGAAAAGGAGAAAAGGAATCACAAAATTTTGCATGGAGTTGAAATAGTGATTTCATTGTCTGTAGCTATTAGAGAACAAGATACACTTAGAATCACCTTGGAAGAACATGTGAAGAACAAAGAGGGAGAGAAGTTGTCCATTTTGCCTCAGAACACCCTGTCATAAGGGCTTCTCAAGGTCATAGATGGCTAAGCAGTGGCACCCAACAGGAGATGGTGATGCCTGCTAGAAAGCAAGGATAACTGAATCAGGACAGCTCCTGGTAGAAGATCCTTAGAGGTGACTGGTAAAACATAAGTCAGATGCAACTTGCAGACTTATGGTGACAGTAACCTCAAAACTGTATTTCTCAGTGTGTGATGGCAGGATATGAATGATGGAGCTGTAAGGGACAAAGAAGTGGGGAAAAACAAATATAACTGGACTTTCAGTCATAAAGCAAACATGAAACATGTAAGAATTCCTTAGTAGAGTCTTCAAAATGAGAACTTTCCAGAAGGTTGGGGTCCAGCAATAGCGACATAGAGATAAAATCCAAATAAATGTGGGTTGCATACATATGCTATAACAAAGCTTCAGACATTTTGCTATGAAAAATACCATATTGCTCAAAAGAAAGACAGAAACAGAGCCCAGGTCTCTTGAGTCTTACATCAGGGCCCTTTCCAATGGCTATATATGTTTAAGACAGTATCCTTAGTTCTATAAATGATACTAAAATTCATAGGACAGTTACTTTGTCAGGTTGCCCATCAGTTTCTTAAAAAGGCTTGATCTCTAATGAATGTCAATAGTGGCATAGTACAGTCACAGCAGAAAACCTGGCACCTTCCCTCTCAAGCCCTATGTTAATTTATAAAAATGAAAAAGAAAATACAAATATTCAGAGTCAAAACTAAGAATATTATTATAGCATGATGCTGGGATGTGTTAAGGTTACCTTGCAACCTGGCAAGATAAAGATTTAGTTGAGAGTCGGTTTTCAGTCTTGTAAAAGCAGTTACCAGCTGAGCCACAAGGGACGCCCATCATGGATGTCTATGGAAATGGACGTAGCCATCATGGTCAACAAAAGAGTTCAAAATGCAGTACTTGGATGCAATCTCAAAAACAACAGAATGATCTCTGTTTGTTTCCAAAAAAACCATTCAATGTCATAGTAATCCAAGTCTATGCCCCAACCAGTAATGCTAAAGAAGCTGAAGCTGAATGGTTCTATGAAGACCTACAAGACTTTTTAGAACTAACACCCCAAAAAGATGTCCTTTTCATTATAGGGGACTGGAATGCAAAAGTAGAAAGTCAAGAAACACCTGGAGTAACAGGCAAATTTGGCCTTGGAATGCGGAATGAACCAGGGCAAAGACTAATAGAGTTTTGCCAAGAAAATGCACTGGTCATAGCAAACACCCTCTTCCAACAACACAAGAGAAGACTCTACAAATGGACATCACCAGATGGTCAACACTGAAATCAGATTGATTATATTCTTTGCAACCAAAGATGGAGAAGCTTTATACAGTCAACAAAAACAAGACCAGGAGCTGACTGTCACTTAGATCATGAACTTCTTATTGCCAAATTCAGACTTAAATTGAAGACAGTAGGGAAAACCACTAGACCATTCAGGTATGACCTAATCAAATCCCTTATGATTATACAGTGGAAGTGAGACATAGATTTAATGGACTAGATCTGATAGAGTGCCTGATGAACTATGGACTGAGGTCCATGACATTGTACAGGAGACAGGGATCAAGACCATCTCCATAGAAAAGAAATGCAAAAAAGCAAAATGGCTATCTGAGAAGGCCTTAAAACAGCTGTGAAAAGAAGAGAAGCGGAAAGCAAAGGAGAAAAGGAAAGACATAAGCATTTGAATACAGAGTTCCAAAAAATAGCAAGAAGAGATAAGAAAGTCTTCCTCAGCAATCAGTGCAAAGAAATAGAGGAAAGCAACAGAATGGGAAAGACAAGAGATCTCTTCAAGAAAATTAGAGATACCAAAGGAACATTTCATGCAAAGATGGGCTCGATAAAGGACAGAAATGGTATGGACCTAACAGAAGCAGAAGATATTAAGAAGAGTTGGCCAGAATACACAGAAGCACAGTACAAAAAAGAGCTTCACGACCCAGATAATCACGATGGTGTGATCACTCACCTAGAGTCAGATATCTTGGAATGTGAAGTCAAGTGGGCCTTAGAAAGCATCACTACGAACAAAGCTAGTGGAGGTGATGGAATTTCAGTGGAGCTATTTCAAATCCTGAAAGATGATGCTGTGCAAGTGCTGCACTCAATATGCCAGCAAATTTGGAAAACTCAGCAGTGGCCACAGGACTGGAAAAGGTCAATTTTTATTCCAATCCTAAAGAAAGGCAATGCCAAAGAATGCTCAAACTACCACACAATTGCACTCATCTCACAGGATAGGAAGGTATTGCTCAAAATTCTCCAAGCCAGGCTTCAGTAATACGTGAACTATGAATTTTCAGATGTTCAAGCTGGTTTTAGAAAAGGCAGAGGAACCAGAGATCAAATTGCCAATATCCGCTGGATCATCGAAAAAGCAAAAGAGTTCTAGAAAAACATCTATTCTGTTTTATTGACTATGCCAAAGCCTTGAACTGTGTGGATCACAATAAACTGTGGAAAATTCTGAAAGAGATGGGAATACCAGACCACCTAACCTGCCTCTTGAGAAATCTGTATGCAGGTCAGGAAGCAACAGTTAGAACCGGACATTTAACAACAGACTGGTTCCAAATAGAATAAGGAGTACGTCCAGGCTGTATACTGTCACCCTGCTTATTTAACTTATATGCAGAATACATCATAAGATTGCTAGGAGAAATATCAATAACCTCAGATATGCAGATGACACCACCCTTATGGCAGAAAGTGAAGAGGAACTAAAAAGCCTATTGATGAAATTGAAAGAGGAGAGTGAAAATGTTGCCTTAAAGCTCAACATTCAGAAAACTAAGATCATGGCATCTGGTCCCATCACTTCATGGGTAATAGATGGGGAAACAGTGGAAACAGTGGCAGACTTTATTTTTGGGGACTCCAAAATCACTGCAGATGGTGACTGCAGCCATGAAATTAAAAGACACTTCCTCCTTGGAAGAAAAGTTATGACCGACCTAGATAGCATATGAAAAACAGAGACATTACTTTGCCAACAAAGGTCCGTCTAGTCAAGGCTATGGTTTTTCCAGTAGTCATATATGGATGTGAGAGTTGGACTGTGAAGAAAGCTGAGTGCCGAAGAATTGATGCTTTTGAACTGTGATGTTGGAGAAGACTCTTGAGAGTCCCTTGGACTGCAAGGAGATCCAACCAGTCCATTCTGAAGGAGATCAGCCCTGGGATTTCTTTGGAAGGAACAATGCTAAAGCTGAAACTCCAGTACTTTGGCCACCTCATGTGAAGAGTTGACTCATTGGAAAATACTCTCATGCTGGGATAGATTGGGGGAAGTAGGAGAAGGGAACGACAGAGGGTGAGATGGCTGGATGGCATCAATGATTCGATGGTCATGAGTCTGATTGAACTCTGGAAGTTGGTGATGGACAGGGAGGCCTGGTGTGCTGCAATTCATGGGGTCCAAAGAATCAGACACGACTGAGCGACTGAACTGAACTAAACTGAAGAGCAGTTAAAGATTTTTGTATCCATCTGCCAAAGTCTAGTGATTTCTTCAAGAAGAAGTTTATTTTTTGAAGTCAATTCTTTGGACTCCTCTTAAATCAATTTTTAAAAAGTAGATAGACTTCAAACTTGAGAGGCCAATTATAAGCTGGAGGGGAGTCAAGGGGAATGGATGCCAGAGATTTAGGCTCACAGTTTATGCAAAAGGAACCATTGCAGCTCACACATATACTATCTCAGGTGATCAGTCTGAGATAGTCTAGTCTAGGAGCTCTAATGTGGAGAAGGCAATGGCACTCATTCCAGTACTCTTGCCTGGAAAATCCCATGGATGGAGGAGCCTGGTAGGCTGCAGTCCACGGGGTCGTGAAGAGTTGGACACAACTGAGTGACTTCACTTTCACTTTTCACTTCCATGCATTGGAGAAGGAAATGGCAACCCACTCCAGTGTTTTTGCCTGGAGAATCCCAGGGACAGGGGAGCCTGGTGGCCTGCCGTCTATGGGGTTGCACAGAGTCAGACAAGACTGAAGCAACTTAGCAGCAACAGCAGCAGCAGCAGGATTTCTAATGTAGTTTCTGAGCTTATGCAATTTGCATCTATCTTTCTCGAGTGTTTAGAGCGGGAAATCTGTGGCAATGATAGATTTGAAGTTTTGATCTTGATTATTCTTGCCATAGTTAATAAGTCACTAATAGGGGACAGTTTGTTAAACACTTAAGTGTGTATCCAAAGACTAACTCTGACTTACATTCATACCAACGAACACGCAGAGACATTGGTCAGGTTTTGTCTAGTTTGATTGTTCAGAGATACCTGAACAATTTTAAGACTAGCTAAGACACCACTCTACAACACAATGAAATGAGAAGATAAAGCATCAGTTTAGTCATTCTATGCAACAAAATAACATAATATCTGTCAACTCTTACTTGTTAATAGTGATTATTTATGAATTAGCCCTGAAGCTTTCTGTCCCATTCTGAATGCTCTCTGACTCTTGCTGTTCTGACATGAAGTTTTCATTTTATTTTTGATGAATCAAAATATGTGTTTTATTCTTTGCTTCTTTGAGGAGAAAGAATGACAACTTGAGCTTAATCCTAAAAAATGATTCTCAAACTGGGTAGATTCACATATCTAGCCTTAACTCTATTTTCAAGTTCTGATGACTGAGTCTCTGAGGTTTCAATGCTTTGCTATTTCACACCCCATGTGGTGGGCCTCCCAGGTGGCACTAGTGGTAAAGAACTGCCTCCCAATGCAGGACACCTAAGAGACACAGATTCAATCCTTGGGTCCAGTATGTCCCTTGGAGGAGGCAATGGAAACCCACTCTAATATTCTTGCCTGGAGAATCTCGTGGCTGGAGGACCCGGATGGACTACAGTCCATAGTGTCACAAAGAGTTGGGCAAGACTGAGCAATTTACCATGCAGCATGTGATGGGTTGGTCTCTCATTGTAGGGAAGTGGTAACAAGAAGGTGATAACAACTTGAAAGTTGCTAAATGTTTATCTTCCAATAAATAAGTACTACTAATAATATTAACTGAAATGTACTTCTTAGAATTCACCAATTTCCTCAGCACAAGTTTGTCTCTCCATACCTACTTTCTATATTAGGGTAACACTTCTTCCAACCCCCCACTTTAAAATCTTTGTCATTTCCTTTCCTTAACCTCTACATCCAAAAAAATCACAATACCTTATCAATCTCACATTCAATGCTATTCAATTTCCCTTCCTCTCTCCATCCTTTTGATTTCAATACTTCATCATTTTAAGCTTGACTATTTCAGTAAAAATCATTTATTAACTATTATCCAAGACTCTGCTCTTTCACCTCTACTGCCCATTTATTACATTGTTAGTATATGACCGTAGTGAAATGTAGATCTGGTCATGCTGTGCTGCCCTTAGTCATGCCCAACTCTTTGCAGCCTCATGGACTGTAGTCTGCCAGACTCCTCTGTCCATAGGGATTGTCCAGACAAAAATACTGGAGTGGCTTGCAATACACTCCTTAAGGGGATCTTCCCAACCCAGGAATCAAACCCAGGTCTCCTGCATTGCAGACAGAATTTTTGCCAGCTGAGCTACCAGGGAAGCCCTCTGGTCATACTATCTCCCACCAAAATCCTACTCCTTTCAACGCATCACTCACATACACACACACACACACACACACACACACACTCCAAATAGAAATGCTATTGTATTGCCTGTGGAATAAATCCAAGTTCCTTGAAAAGGCATTTAAAGATTTCAACAGTTTCTGATTATCTTTCCTGATTAAGTACTTCACACTTAACTGATACAGTTAAATTTCACTTGGTTAATTACCCTTCTCTGAATACACTATGCCAAAGAGCCTGGCATTTTGTGTGTGTGTGAGTGAGATAAACATGACTTAATATCCATGAAACTGATTTTAGAAACAAGAAAAGAAAAAAGTCTTGGATTAGAACAAAGAGTTTTCATGTGATACGTTTCTGAAGTGGATTGCACCAAGGATGTGATTTTATGAAAAAAAAAGATAAAACAGCATAAGAACAGGACTTTAATATATAGACCAGGATTTATTTTAAAATTAAAGTAACTATGCAGTACACAAACACATTCCATGAGAAGATAGTGAATATGTGCATCTCTTCCTGATTTCAATAAGCTGCAGCTCTCTACAGAGTAAATTTTAGTTCCACTTAAAAAGATTGAGCTTTTTGCAATCAAAGCTATCCCTTGGATTTCAATAAACATTCTGGTTGTCCTTGGCGTCTTTCACTTTGTGAATGAAGAACTTTGTTCTCGCTGTTCTGGGAATAGTTTTGACTGGTGATGTTTTCTTTTGGCTGGGAAATAGATTAAGGGCCTTTCTTCCTGGCAGACCCTCCTTTCTATTGGATGTAACTATTGAACTTACTTAAAAGAATACTTCTATTTATCCTGGCTGTTCAAATTCATCTTGTAGATGTCTATAAATTTGAAAATTAAAGTAAATTTAAAAATGGAGTTTTTAAAATGTACACCTGCAAGAGAGTTATCTTAAACATACCCCGGAGAGAACAAGAACAAAAAAGAAAAATGATATTTTAACAGTGAGAGTGCACACAGGAGTAATATACAGCTATAAAAGTTCTGTTTTATCAAAGAAATATGTATGTAAATTTATTTTTAGTCATCAGCTTTCCTGGTCTTTCGCTTTAAAATGCTTTCATCCTGAAGAAAGTCATGTGGTTTACCATAACTGTTTGCTGATTTTGCTTGAGTGAGTGGAATATCTTTCAACTAGAGCTTTTTGAAATAATTATGAGAAAAAAGGAAGCATAGTTTTTCTTCTAACTGCAAAATGTTTTATATTTGCCTGTGAATAAGATCAGCTTTTCTGCTCCTGGAGGATAAGTTTTTAAATACTATAAACCCTTTTCATTGTAGTGGGTATTTCCTGTTGTCCTCCTGGCAGCAGATACTTTGGAATCTGTCATATATTGTAATGCTGATGAGTTGCAAAAATTTGCCAAAAAAAAAAAATGCAGTAAACCAAAATGGAACATCTTTGCACAAGGATTTTCTTAGACTCTGTAACTGAGAAGATAGGTAACCTCATGTATATAATCTCTAGAAAGTAAAATGCAAACTTCCCCTACAGAACTTTGAAAGCAGAATGATGAAATCTTTTAAAACATAATTCAAGTGCTATAGGGAAGGTTTGGAAGCTGTCTTTTCTGGCTTTATTTCCCATCTGTGCATTGGATTGGAAGCATCAATATTTATTTTGTCTCTGCACCAAAGATGATTTATCAAATATGCCTACAATCAATCACTACTAATTGGAAATAAATTCAAAAGCACAGTTTCAGGGTGTTCATTCCGTTTTCCACAGGAATGATAACAATATTATTGGAAGTTTTTAGAAAGACTTCAGTGTGGAAAGTCCAGGAAAAAAGTTTTGTCCCTTCTTTTCCTCTATAAATAACATAATGAAAAATTATTGGTAAGTCAGTAGTTTCTTTTGGTCTTTAAAAAAACATAATTCATGGACAGACTTTCAGTCTGAGAGTTGAGGCTTTTATATTTTTATTTATGTGACAAAAATTTGTGTTTATTTTTTTAATTTCCTTTCCTTCCTTTCTCTCCATTATAAGATCTTTGTCCAAGTGACTTGATATTCTAGTTCAAAAGACTTTTGTTGACATTGTTGTCTAGTAAAATAGGATATTTATTAATGTTGACAAAAATTAATCAGCAGTCAATCTAAGAAAGAAATGGAAATTTTTAGTCAAGCCAACCTGAGGATTATAACCCAAGAGATAGTCTTTCAGATATCTCTGAAATGAGCAGAAGAGGCCAGTATAAATGTGATTTTAACAAAGGGCTACCTGCAATCAAGTGCACATCTTGGTAGAATATGACTGCTATTCATGAGGGACAAACATTTAAGTTAATGCATTTAGTGCTTTTTATTTATTTATTTTTTTAACTTTATTTTACTTTACAATACTGTATAGTTTTTGCCATACATTAACATGAATCCACCATGGGTGTACATGAGTTCTCAATCCTGAACCCCTTCCCCCAGCCCCCACCCCATATCGTCGCCAGTCCCAAGCATCCTGTATCCTGCATCAAATATAGACTGGTGATTTGTTTCTTACATGATAGTATACATGTTTCAATGCCATTCTCCCAAATCATCCCACCCTCTCCCTCTCCCTCTGAGTCCAAAAGTCTATTCTATACATCTGTGTCTCTTTTGCTGTCAGCATACAGGGTTATCATTGCCATCTTTCTAAATTCCATATATATGTGTCAGCATGCTGTATTGGTGTTTTTCTTTCTGGCTTACTTCACTCTGTATAATCGGCTCCAGTTTCATCCACCTCATTAAAACTGATTCAAATGTATTCTTTTTAACGGCTGAGTAATACTCCATTGTGTATATGTACCACTGCTTTCTTATCCATTCGTCTGCTGATGGACATCTAGGTTGTTTCCATGTCCTGGCTATTACAAACAGTGCTGCAATGAACATTGGGGTACACTTTCAGTTCTGGTGTCTCTTTCAGTTCTGGTTTTCTCAGTGTGTATGCCCAGCAGTGGGATTGCTGGGTCATAAGGTAGTTCTATTTGCAATTTTTTAAGGAATCTCCACACTGTTCTACATAGTGGCTGTACTAGTTGGCATTCCCACCAACAGTACAAGAGGGTTCCCTTTTCTCCACACCCTCTCCAGCATTTATTGCTTGTAGACTTTTGGATCGCAGCCATTCTGACTGGTGTGAAATGGTACTTTATTGTGGTCTTGATTTGCATTTCTCTGATAATGAGTGATGTTGAGCATCTTTTTATGTGTTTGTTAACCATCCGTATGTCTTCTTTGGAGAAATGTCTATTTCTTTGGCTCATTTTTTTATTGGGTCATTTATTTTTCTGGAATTGAGCTGCAGAAGTTGCTTGTATATTTTTGAGATTAGTTGTTTGTCAGTTGCTTCATTTGCTTTTATTTTCTCCCATTCAGAAGGCTGTCTTTTCACCTTGCTTATAGTTTCCTTTGTTTTGCAGAAGCTTTTAATTTTAATTAGATCCCATTTGTTTATTTTTGCTTTTATTTCCAGTATTCTGGGAGGTGGATCATAGAGGATCCTGCTGTGATTTATGTCGGAGAGTGTTTTGTCTATGTTCTCCTTTAGGAGATTTATAGTTTCTGGTCTTACGTTTAGATCTTTAATCCATTTTGAGTTTATTTTTGTGTGCAGTGTGAAAAGTGATCTAGTTTCATTCTTTTACAAGTGGTTGACCAGTTTTCCAAGCACTACTTGTTAAAGAGATTGTCTTTACTCCATTGTATATTCTTGCCTCCTTTGTCAAAGATAAGGTGTCCATATGTGTGTGGATTTATCTCTGGGCTTTCTATTTTGTTCCATTAATCTATATTTCTGTCTGTGTGCCAGTACCATACGGTCTTGATGACTGTGGCTTTGTAGTAGAGCCTGAAGTCAGGCAGGTTGATTACTCCAGTTCCATTCTTCTTTCTCTTTTAGTGCTTTTAGTGATGAGGGAAAAATACCTCATCCCTATATAAATCAAAGCGTTTTTAGTGCTTTTTAAAGAATGGAAGGTGCAAGAAACTTGGTTAATAACTGGATTCATTTTCTCCTGAATACATCTAACTATCTGAGAGCCAGTTCTGCCAGTTTTGCAAAAGCACAAAATGCCTCATCCCGATATTCACCCCAAATTTTGAATTTCTTTCAGAATATACTGCAAATAAGCAATTACAGTGGCTAATGACTTGGTTCTTGTGGAATGGGATGGTGAAGAATATTCCCTATTTCACAACCTCCACTTCTGTTTTGGTCTTAATTTTAACCAAGGTTTGGGAAGCATTTAATCATGACCAATTTTTCTCTTAGTGCTAGGAACGCTTCATCCCATGTCAGGCGAGGATTTCATTGATGGGCCACTCACTATGCTATTATTTGACTAGGCCCTGTTAACAATATTCAAAAGCCTCTGTACCACCTGTGTTGCTAGTTTGTTATAGCCCAAGAAATGGTTCCCTCTTGTTTCTTCTTCCCTTACTATGGTTACATGATTACCATCATTGATCTTTAGAAGTATGTATGTGCTCAGTCATTTAGTTGTGTTGCCTCTTTGTGAACCCATGCACTATAGCCCACCAGGCTCCTCTGTCCATGGGTTTATCCTGGCAAGAATGCCAGAGTGGGTTACATTTCCTCCTCTAGGAATAAAAGTATACATTCGGTTGATAGTTCCAAGTCATCTAGTCATCATTTTTGTCAGAGGCCAAGTCACATGTTTGGAAAAGCAAGAAATGATAATTGTGTAAAACAGAATACAAATAATACACTGGTAACATTAATAAGGTCGTAGATAAGTAATGTTAACTTTTAAAGGGTTACACAGCTGGTGCCAGAAGAGGAAAAGTTGAGCTTCATGGTTGAGCAGATATTTCTACCTTTGAGGAGGTCTGGTTGATGTACAATACACATGCACAAAACACATAAAGGGGAAAGGAGGAGGCCCAAATGAACAGAGAAAATTTTCATGTTTAAAATTTTCTCATCTTTACCTCAAAATATGAATTTCATTTCATCAAATTTAGGCATGTTTGATATTGCAATACTTTGTCTTTGTTTTTCTTTCTTTCTGTTTTTTATTTTTCCATTCATTATTCCCTCCTTTAAGTAGAGAAAAATTAGCAGAAAAAGTGTCACACTTTGGGGGGAAAATATCTCATCCCCATATAAATAAAATAATATCTTGCTTCCTGAATTTGTGCACTTTGAATAGGAAGTTGTGAGGGCAGGAACTCTGTCTTCTCTAATAGCTCGAATAAAGCCAAGTACCTGTCATCACTTCACAAACAAATAAATGATAATAATGGTGAAAAAATGAAATATGGAAACCAAACTTTTTTACTTATTCACTCTTCATTTCTCCAATGTGTGCTATAATTTTAGTTGGGCTATTTATGACTAAAACAGCAAGGCCTTCATATGGGAAAAATTGCTTTTCTGTTTTGCTTGTCCATTGCCCCCATTCATCATGCCTTCAATCCAGTGCCAAAAAGGGCTTGCATAATTTTGGCTATAAACGGCTGACTGAGAATATCTAACCCTGCTCCACCCAATACATCATTAAAGAAAGAACTATATTTTGCAGTATCTTATTACATTTTTAGTTTATGGGGAATTAAGGCAGTTATAAACATTAGTTTTAAATGTTGGCAAGCAAATAGGAGAGTGAGTAACGGCAAAGGAGAAGAATAAGGAAGTAGACATACTCATGTTCTGGCATAACTACAACACTCATGGGAAAGATAGTGAGTTTTCTAGCTGAAGAAATTGATATTCCTTTGAGAGCCTGAATTAGTCACATTAGCTGTCTTTGTTGAGTATCTGGTCAAGCTAATTAACTTCATCTTTTGCTGAGCACTTGCAGCTTCTGAATGAATTGCCTTTTAGTGTTTGTGTTTCATGTGATGATTCAGGCTGATTTCTCCTCTTCAAAATTTTAGGGGAGTTAATCACAGAGCTCCAATTCAATTGCAATCGTAATACCTTTTACTACTGGGAGTGCTGTCAATCTGAGTTACATAGCCTGAGTTAGGGATCCGACCAATGTGGTGTGAGGAAATTCTAAAAAACGATCAGCTTATTTAATGACTTCAGGGAATATTGCATTTCTTGTGCTACTATCCCCTTCATGACCAACCTCCAAACCAAAATGGTTTTGAATACATCTGCATAATTGAATTCATAAACTTAGTCTCTATGGTGACTTTTCTATATTATATTTTAAAAATTTCCCTCTTCCCTCTTATAGTATCTCAAAAGAGGAAAGAGTAATTGTTATGTGCAGCTGAACTTTCTATTCTATTTTAATGTATTTTCCTAATGTGCAGAATTGGGACACCAGTACCCATGTTTGTGGTAAGTGACCCTGCCTCTCTTCAATATCTCCTTGACTTAAAGGTGATTACCTCTTTAAAAAATCAGAATATTACTCTCACAACTCTCAGACTTTAAATATTAGAATTTCACTCTAGTAGCAAAGCCAAAGGACATAGAGTGCACAGACTTCATGCAGAAGAAGTTGATTTGAGAAAAATAAGGCAGAAAGAAGAGATGAAGGATGAAGAGTGTAGAGTTTTAGAAGTTCCAATTAACCACACCACCTAACCAGTGGAACAGCTGTGTGAATTTCCATAGTCCTACCAATATATTTCCCTCATTCCTGAACTGCTTTACCTTAGATTTCAGTGGTTTGCAATTTAGTCTTCACTAATGGTGACGGACAGGGAGGCCTGGTGTGCTGCGATTCATGGGGGTCGCAAAGAGTCGGACACAACTGAGCAACTGAACTGAATGTAACTTACTTGACTTTAAGTGACAAATATATATTTTCTACTTACCTGAGTACACAATGTTTCTAAAAGTCTGTTCTTAATTTTTCTTAAATAGAATCCTCTTTCAAAAGAATCTACTTTGCTAGAATTGAGGTACCTAGATATTTCATATTCTCTGTATGTTTAGAAGTATACATAATCAATATTTTGCTTATGCACAATTAATATTTCACCTCATGGCTATTTATGCTAGCTCTTGGTTAGCAGAAAAATGAGACCTGGCAACATGCACTCTACTACTTCATAAAAACTTCAAGGAGATTTCTTAATATCATGAAAATAAAATGATGCAATAATATATTTATATTTAAAATACTGAGAAAAGATAAAGTAAGCAATAAATTCTTAGTCTGATGCTCTGATTTTGTATGCCAGCTTTGTACCTATCATGTTTATGCTTTGAGAAAGTCACTTAACTCAAGTACTGAATAAACTTCCTCTTTTGTGGAAGAAATATATATATAATTTAAACATATATATTCTACATGAGAAAGAATTATTTGTAAATATAATATACATAATTCAATTTGTATTTTGTATAAGAATGTTTCTAAGGAGGGTAACACTTTTACTGAGGAAATGTTTTGATAAAATTATTTCAGACTCAAGTACAAATGTTTGAGAATGAGTCATCTTGCATGGAGGGCTCAGAGAGAATGTATTCTTCTAGGTGTAAAGGAGAAGCAGAATGCTTTGGTCCTGGAAATAGAGAAGAAGGGAGCTGAAGAGGGGAAAAAAAAATATGGATAATACCTATGATAGCCTGGAACAAAAGAAATATAAAGAAATAAAGTGTTCAAAGGTAGTTTTGGATACAAAAGTGTCCAAATTTAATATCCTGAGAAATACCACAGAATAATGAGTGTGATAACAAAAGGATGAAATATAAATGGCTTGAAATCATCTAGTTCGCCCAATCTCACTTCTGGCCTAGTTAGAGATAAACAAAGTCCAAATGAGGATTTTTTTCTTTGTCATAAGTGAGTTATAACTAGGTGCTGTTATTAATTGAAGAGGAATGGCAAACCATTCCAGTATTCTTGCCTGGGAAATCCCATGGTCAGAGGAGTCTGGCAGGCTGTAATACATGGGGTCACAAAGAGTTGGATACAACTTTGCCACTGAGCATGCACGCATGCTATTATTAATGGCTCAACTCTGCATATCTCATACTTTTCTTTTTATTGAAATATAATAAGCACAATATGATATGTTATAGGTGTACAGTATAGTGATTCACAATGTTTAAAGGTTATACTCCATTTAGGGTTATTGTAAAATATTGGCTATAGTCCCTGTGTTGTACAATATATTCTTGTAGCTTATTTTATACCTACTCCAAGCTAGTAGGTATTAAATCCCCTTTTAATCCCCTACCCCTATATTGCCCCTCCTCCCTTCCCCCTCCCCACTGGTAACCACTTTTTCAGTTTCTGTATCTGTGAGTCTGCTTCTTTTTCTTGTATTCACTGGTTGTATTTTTTTAGATTCCACTTATAAGTGATATAATACATTATTTTTCATTCTCTGTCTTACCTCACTTAGTATAATGCCCTCCAAGACCAACTATGTTGTTGCAAATGGCAAAATTTTATTATTTGTAATGGCTGAGTGGTAGTCCATTGTTCCACATCTTTTTTATCCATTCATCTATTGATGGACACTTAGGTTGCCTCCATACTTGGCTAGTGCAAATAATGCTGCTATGAATATTGGAGTGCATATAGTCTTATCAAATTGTGTTTAAATGATCTGTACTAATGAAAGAATGTGAAGACAGCACAGTTCAGTTCAGTTCAGTCGCTCAGTCGTGTCCAACTCTTTGCGACCCCATGAATCGCAGCACGCCAGGCCTCCCTGTCCATCACCATCTCCCGGAGTTCACTCAGACTCACAGCCATCGAGTCCGTGATGCCATCCAGCCATCTCATCCTCGGTCGTCCCCTTCTCCTCCTGCCCCCAATCCCTCCCAGCATCAAAGTCTTTTCCAATGAGTCAACTCTTCGCATGAGGTGGCCAAAGCACAAACAATGAAAAAATGTGAAAGGTTGAAATATATACCACATTCTTGGATTGGAAGAATTAATTTTGTTAAAGTAACCATACTATCCAAGGCAATCTACAGATTCAATATAATCCCTATCAAAATACCAGTTGCATTTTTCACCGAACTAGAGCAAGTAATTATAAAATGTGTATGGAAACACAAAAGACAGCAAATAGCCAAAACAATCTGAGAGAGAAGAACAGAGGAGGAGCCATGCTGGAGGAACCATGCTCCCTGACTTCAGACTATACTGCAAGATACAGTAGTCAAAACAGTATGATACTGGTTAAACAAAACAGATACATTGATAAACAGAACAGAACCGAGAGCTCAGAAATAAATCTATGCACTTAAGGTCATTTAACCCATGACAAAGGAATCAAGAATATACAATTGAGAAAAGACAGTTTATTCAATAAATGACGATGGGAATACTGAACAGCTACATCTAAAAAAAATATTAGAACATTCTCTAATACTACACACAAAAAATAAACTCAAAATTGGTTAAAGACCTAAATGTAAGACCAGAAACCATAAAGCTCTTAAGAGAAAAGTATAGGTAGAATACTCTTCCACATAAATCATAGCAATATTTCTTGAATCTGCCTCCTAAAACAAAGGAAATAAAAGCAAAGACAAACAAACAGGACTCAATTAAACCTAAAAGTTTTTGCATCATAAATGAAATATTCTACCAAACAAACAGACAAACAAAACTGCAGAATAGGAGAAAATATTTTCAAGTGATATGACTGACAAGGGGTCAATTCCACAATATATAAACAGCTTATACAATTCAACATTAAACAATAAACAATTCAATTAAAATTGGGCAGAAGAACTAAACAGACATTTTTCTAAAGAGGACATGCATATGGTCAATGGGCGTATGGGGAAATAGAAATCATAACCACGATGAGATATCACTCACACCTGTCAGAATGGCTATCCTCAAAAAGAACACAAAAAACAAATGTTAGCAAGATGTAGAAAAAAGGGAACCCCCATACACTGTTGGTGGGAATGTAACCTAGTGCAGCCACTGTGGAAAACTGTATGGGGGTTTCTCCATAAGCTAAAAACAGAATTACCATATGACCCAGCAATTCAACCTTTAGGTCTCCTGATTTTTTTATGGGTAAACTCAGAGTCATGTTTGGGCATCACCGCATCAATTGGCACTATGTCTCATCAGGACCAGGGCTCATCATCATGGGCTAACTCATCATCAGTGGATATACAACAACTGCTAGCTCAACTATTTTATCACTGTTGAGGAAGTACTGGGAATTAAAAAAGGACTAGGTCACATTTCAAGTTTTAATATATTAATACTTTCTTTGTTTTAATAGGAAAATTATAACAATTTGTTTCAATAGAAGCATCAACCCTTAATCTGTTTTATAGAACCCCATATTTTCACAATCTCAGACCTTTCAGAAATGTCCCATGCATATATGCTCCCTCAACTTAATTTTTTGGGGGTCGTAATATTCTGAACTATAGAAATAGTCTAGGCTTATTAAAGATAAAACATGCATACCACTCATCCTCAATTGCTGATCATACTGGCACTTCTTACATAAAGGTAATAAAACAAGACTAGTCCCTATGTGGATAAGACAGTGGTAAATCAGGAGGTTCTTCAATACTTTAGGCTGCAAAAGTATTCAAATACATGTTTAACTTCTACTTCATTGTCTGTGCATTGTGTTTAAGGGTATGGCCCTTGGATACAGTCTACCATAGCACAAAATATGGATATTGTTTAAGGTACTTAAATTCTATGGGCCTTAGATTTCTCATCTGTAATATGAGGTTAATAATAGTATCTACTATTAAGATGTTTGGAGGATTAATGAAATTATACTCATAAAGCATGATAACAGTGCGTGATATAGAGTAACGACTCTTTTAACATTGGTAATTGTTTTTACAATGACTATGCCAAATATGTTGCTATCAATACAATTCTCCCTCAGTATCCTAGGGAAGATTTGTTCTAGGAAATGCCACAGATACCAAAAATCACAGATGCCAAGTCCCATAGTGATCCTCTGTACTTCTGAGTTCTCATCCCCAGATTTGACCCATGGTGGTTGGTCATATCTGCCCATGTGGATTCCACATATACAAAAGGCTGAATGTACATTCATTTTTTAAAAATTCACATATAAGTGGACTTAGTTCAAACCTGTGTTTAAGGGTCAACTGTATTTAGATATGTATTATTTTATTGTATTATGTTTCTGAGTATGTAGAACATACTTAGTATAAATGAAACATTTTAATTATACTGACTTTGAATACTATTGTATCTTTTAAAATCAATTATTTAAAAGTTTTTCAATCCATCCAGTCTGATGGATAAAGTAATTCAACCAAGAACTAATGCATAAGTCTCCAATAGTCCAGTTATAGAAACTGTGGCGATATTAAAGGAAACAATGATGTTTAACAGATAACATATATCTCTAGTACTCCATTGTGGACTACTAGAAAATTTTGAAGTATAGTTATTTTACTATGTTGTGTTAGTTTCTGGTGTACAGTAAAGTGATTTTTACACACACACACACACGCACGCAAGCACACACACACGCACACACACACACACATATGGCTTCTCAGATGGCTCAGTGATAAAGAACCACCTGACAATGCAGGAGACACAGGAGATGCAGGTTTGATCTCTGCGTGGGGGAGATCCCTTGGAGTAGGAAATGGAAACCCACTCCAGTATTCTTGCCTGGAAAATCCCACAGACAGAAAAGCCTGATGGGCTGCAGTCTATGCGATCGCAAAGAGGCAGACATGACTGAGCGCACACCATATATCTATTTCGTCATGTTCTTTTCACTATAGATTGTTATGAGATTTGACTATAGTTCCCTGCGTTATATAACAGAACCTTGTTATTTATTTTATCGTTTCCCAGTCCTTCTCCCTCATGTACCCGATTGTCATCTCAAATCTTTTCTTTCCAAATCAAATATTTTCTTTCCACCAAATTGACTTGCACAATTGAGTTCTGTGTCACTGTCCCTGTACTGTTAGGATTTAAGACATAGATCCATATTTGGTTCCTCCCTCACATAACATGATTCCTCTCATTGTTTTTCCATCCTTCCCTTCCATTATTACAAAACTATTCTTCCCTCAGACCGTGTTCATCACTCCATAGATTTTAGTAAACGCTTTTGGATTCAGCCTCTCTCCTCCCAAGGGCAAAACCATAAACAGCGTACATTTTAATCCCCCTACACTGTTCACGTGCCTCACCACCAAGTAAAAATCTGTAGTTGCTTCCTGCTACCAGAAATTAAATTTTCAACTGTCCTTCAAGGCCATCAACATCTGTCATAGACTTACTTTGATTTTATTCTCTAATACATTCACTTATTCATGTGTGTATTCACTCATTTATTTATTTACAAACAATGTGAACTTTTATGTCATGTCACAAAAGGTCATTTGCACCAAGCTTCTATCTTACTTATACAGTGTATCAACCGTCTTGAAAGATGCCTTACGTATCTGTTAGTCGGCTAAAGCTGCCATAACAAAATATCACAGACTAGGTAGCCTAAACAACAGAAATTTGTTTTCCCATGGTTTTCAAAGTCTAACATCAAAGCACCAGAAGGACTGGTGCCTGATGAAGCCTCTTTTCCTGGCTTGCAGACAGCCATCTTCACCCTGGCCTTTCCTCCTTGAACTTTCGAAGCAAGTGAGAGAGCTCTAGAATCTTCCTCTTTTCATAAGGACATCCATGCCACTGTCATTGTTGAGTGTGAGCTCTGTTCTGTCCGACTCTTTTGCAACTCCGTGGCCTGTATCCCACCAGGCTCCTCTAATCATGGAATTTTCCAAGCAAGAATATTGAAGCAGTTTGCCCTCGCCTTCTCCAGGGGATTGTCTCTTGCACCTCCTGCATTGACAGGTGGATTATTTTAGCCCTGTACTACCTGGCAAGCCCCGTACGGATATCAGTGCTATTGGATTAGGGCCCAGTCTTGCGACTTCACTTAACCTTCCTTACCTCTTTAAAAGCACCATCTCCAACATCAGTCACACTGGAAATTAGGATTTCTACATACGAATTTTCGGGAGGAGAGAAGCCACATTTCAGTTCGTAGCAACTTCCTGTCTTTAATTATTTATGCCACCATTGTATCTCCAGTTTGCCATGCTTTCATTATTCCTATCTCTCCAAACCTTCATATCCATTATGGAACATCTCTTTCTTTAAAAAAAAAAAAAATTCTGTTCAGTTTCTTTATAGTGAATTGCTCTGCCTCTACATAGTTTGAGAATTTATATTTTGTACTGTGTATTTGACAGTATGATAACTTGCAATTATTCAGATACATATGAAATAGAAAAGTCTCTTTCAGGCTACAACTATACCTATTACAAGTGTTATGTATTTGAACATAATAATAATAAGTATAAAAATAAATATAGTATAACACAAGCGTAGCTTATGATTTTTTGGTAAGTAGCTTATATATTTTTAGTAAGAGTAGAATCTCAGGTTTGCATATAGAAATACCTTACTATATTGATTATGCTGATTAATTTTTAAACCTTGAGTCAAAATTTTATGGAATCATTTTAATATTGTACTCATTAACAGATTCAGAAATTTAATTATCCACAGAGATGAACACTATTACTTTTTGTTTTAAATGTAAAATCTATTTAAAACTGGATTTTTGGAAAATCAGCAGGCATTATAAAAGTCATTTATACAAATGTTTGATAGAGTAAACAAGTCAATGTACTATGGTATAATTCTAAACATAGAAAGTTATTACAACATATGTATAAGATGACAGTCCTAAGATAAATATTATTTAAAGTTACTTTAACAACTACATGGTCTTCATATATGTTCCTCTTTAGGGGACTTCCTACCACAGTCCAGTGCTCCTATTTCTCTTGTTAAAAGGGAAATCATTGAGCTAAATTTACTTCACAACAAAAGGTTAGTTACAGTGTTTCATTGTTTCCAGGATTATTTGTTCCCCCCTAAAAAAGACTTTAGGAGTGGTATGATATTTTTCACAAAGGCTAAAATACAATGGTAGCATTTCAGATGTTAGCATACATGAAGAGAGAAGTATTTTGCTGTTGGACTCATTATCTTATTTCTTCTTCTTAAATTATACTTTAGAGGCAGCCAAACATCCTACCATTTCAAAGATACATATCAACAACAATAAAAAAAATTCAAGACATATCTCATATAAAAATATGCTTTTTTTAAATCTCTGCTTTCTTTTTAATGTTCAAAAGTAATTTCTCTTTGTTCTCTCCTGTTTTTATACATATGGTAATGGAGGTATTGACTCCTCTTATCTTAGATTATCTTTTAAAGGATATTTATGCAGCAAACAGTTTAGGATGATATAGTTTCTTATCTGATGCAACAGCCAGTTGGGCTTATGTCTAGGGCAAAAGGGCATCATACTTCTGGCCATTAAAAAAAGCTCAGATTCCCTGAGCTCAGATTTCCTTTCCAGTAATGTCAACCATTGCATATTCATGGATCATCTGGCCCTCCAAGAACTAAGGCTTGGGGAACTAGGACAAAAATACTGATAACCTGACTATTGCTATTGCTATGAATAATAAACTTTTTTCTTCTCCGATCCAGCCAAAATCTCATTGTATTCTACCAGCACTTACTAAACTGTGATCTTCTAACCTAAGAGCTTATAAATAGGCGAATCTGAGGCTCTTCAGAAAGTTTTACAGATAAAGTCGCCCATGGACTATACAGTCCATGGAATTCCCTAGGCCAGAATACTGGAGTGGGTAGCCTTTCCCTTCTCCAGGGAATCTTCCCAACCCAGGGATCAAACCCAGGTCTCCCACATGGCAGGCAGATTCTTTACCAATTGAGCCACAAGGGATGCCCATGTATTAATGAAGATCATGTTTTTCTCTTTCTGAAGACTCATTTTTATGTAATAAATAACCTAGGTTTCAAGTTCCAAATATGCTATTTGTATTAATCTACTAGGGCTGCCATAACAAAATACCACAAACTGGGCAGCTTCAACAACATAATTGTTTGTGACAGTTCTGGAGTCTGGAAGTCCAAGTCCAAGTCCAAGGCTTTGGCATGAATGGTTGCTCCTGAGGCTTCCCTCTTTGACCTGCAGATGGCCACCTATTTGCTGTGTTCCTCCAGGCCTTTCTTCTGGGCTGGTACATCCTTGGTGTCTCTTTTCTTATAAGGACACCAGTCATAATGTGTTATGGTCCACCTCTATGACCTTATTCAGCCTTAATTATTGCTCTAAGATCCCTAACTTCAGATGCATCCATGTGGGTTAAGATTTCAACATGGATTTTTGTAGGACACAATTCAGTCCGCAGCACTCTTCTCATATGTTTGAACACAGTTCTCCATAAGTCTTTCATTTCTTATAGCGACACCAGCTAACCTTTTATCTCTTACTCTGATATGTGTGAAGTGCCTTGCTCACGGAAAGTTGGTTTATAGTACAGTATTACAAGAACAATGTTTTCCACTTAGATCAATCTAAGGCAGATATATTTATTGCCATTATAAAAGATATGGGTTTCTTAAGCTTTGCTCTCTCTCCTGTTATTTAACCAAGGCAATGGCACTCCACTCCAGTACTCTTGCCCGGAAAATCCCATGGACGGAGGAGCCTGGTAGGCTACAGTCCAAAGGGTCGCAAAAAGTCGGACACGACTGAGCGACTTCACTTTCACTTTTCACTTTGATGCACTGGAGAAGGAAATGGCAACCCACTCCAGTGTTCTTGCCTGGAGAATCCCAGGGACGGGGGAGCCTGGTGGGCTGCCGTCTATGGGGTCGCACAGAGTCAGACACGACTGAAGCGACTTAGCAGCAGCAGCAGCAGCAGCAATCCCTGGTACCTTGTCCTTGTTGCATCACCCTATAGGAGGTTCTGGGGCTACCAGAAGAAAATGCTAACAGTTTGAGCACTAGCATTGTTATAAGTAATTATTGTCCCTTGTCCCAAACTCAGGAGTCTCAAAACTTCTGCCAGCATCCATGAAATTGGTAGGCTAACTCATCAACTTGTAATAGAGTTGTAATAAGAGTCTGTAAACCCAGACTCTTCACGATTTTTCACACCATCTTCTATTTCCTTCATTTCTTACGATATTTGATTTCCATTCCATGGGAGAGTAAGGAAAGAAAATTTCTTTCAATTCTCTGACAAATTTGTTATACCTCTGCTTTAAATATAAAGCCTTCTAGGCAAAGATTTGTCTGGATTTTCCAGACAGATTTTGGCATCTTATCATCTGAAAGATATTGAGACTTTGTTAATCTCATCTTACAGATCACTCCTTTTTATTCTTCAAATCTAAGTTCAAGAGTCACCTTTTCAAGAAGTACTCTCTAAACATATTATTTGAATTTGGGATCCCTCATTACCTACCAATAATCACATATAGTACCTTTAAACCATTTAATACAATCAACATTGAGCCAGTTTATTCAGCTTTTGTTGTTGCTGTTTAGTTGTTCAGTCATGTCTGACTCTTGTGACCCCATGGACTGTAACCCTGCCAGATTCCTCTGTCCATGGGATTTCCCAGGCAAAAATACTGGAGTGGGTTACCATTTCTCCATGGAATCCTCCCAACCCAGAAATTGAACCTGTGTCTCTAGCATGGGCAGGAAGATGCTTTACCACTGAGCTACCAGGGAAGTCCTTATTCATCTTGTTTGTTATTAGTGTCTCCCACTAGATGCAACTCAGGGACCTGATTAGTCTTACCCACAGTTTTATCAACAGCAATAATTCTCAGAAAGGTATGATTTTATCACCCAACAGACATTTGGCAACGTCTCAAAGGCAATTTTGGTTATCAAAACTAAGAAGGGGGTACTGTTAGTATCTAGTTTAGAGATCAGCTGCTGCTACTGCAGCGAAGTCACTTCAGTCGTGTCCGACTCTTAGCGACCCCATGGACTGCAGCCTACCAGGCCCCTCTGTCCGTGGGATTTTCCAGGCAAGAGTACTGGAGTAGGGTGCCATTGCCTTCTCTGGGTTTAGAGACCAGGGATGCTGGTAAACATCTAAAATGCACAAAAATGTTCCATAGCAAATAATTGCTCACTGTACAATGTCAATAGTGCGAAGATAGAGAATCCCTAATCTACTGCATCCAGTAGAGTGTATGAGAATCAAAGGTGACTGAAGATGTGTTGATGCATGTGAAAGAATATTTTTGTCATACTATTTAGTAAATTATATTTGGATTGCATTATTCTGGCTTTCACTGTTAACTGCTTGAGCAAAAAGAATATCCCCTAAACCTGAATACTCTAAACTCCAAGTAGGATAATCACAAAGATATCCTCATCTAGAGATGCATAGTAAACTATTCATAGTAAAACACGGTAAAAACATAGTAAATACCAACAGAAAATCTTGAATGACCACTCTAGTTTTCTCTTCCCTATTCCTAGTGACTCTAATGACTGTATGAAAAAACTAATCTCACATTAACCGTCTTTGCAAATATTCTTAGTGGAGAAAGATTGTCACAGTGTTCTCATTGTATCTGTAGGTCCCTACCTTCACAAGTTTCTTGCCTCATGTTTTCTTACATTTCTAGCCATTAATAGATATATACTTTGAAAGATTATGCATTTAATCTAGAGGTTTTAAGATTTTTGGATGAAGGATCCACACTGCTACTTAAACTCCTCAGTCAAAGGTCAGTCTGGTCAGTCATTGTTTTTCTCCCTGGAGATAACCATCCATCTTTCAAATTCTCTAATGTTTTCTGGGATTTTCTCTTTTCACCATTTACAGAGTTCCTTTCTAGTCAAATCCTTACCTCTTCTGTATCTGTGCTTCTGCATAACACTTATGGTTAAACAGATACTTTCATTTTCTTTGTCCTCAGAAGCTATGTGGACTAAACCTGACTCTGGATTA
Source organism: Capra hircus (assembly GCF_001704415.2). Classification (NCBI taxonomy): domain Eukaryota; kingdom Metazoa; phylum Chordata; class Mammalia; order Artiodactyla; family Bovidae; genus Capra; species Capra hircus. The sequence goes on along the minus strand of NC_030821.1, from coordinate 32,485,787 downwards.
CCTATGATTTAGAAACTTCCTTCTTATATAACATCTCTCAGGTAGCCCATATAGGGAATGACTGAATTTTGTAAATTTGAATGAAAAAGTAGGAAATCAAGAAATATCTGGAGTAACAGGCAAATTTGGCCTTGGAGTACAGAATGAAGCAGGGCAAAGGCTAGTAGAGTTTTGCCAAGAGAACACACTGGTCATAGCAGACACCTTCTTCCAACAACACAAGAGAAGTCTTTACATCACCAGATGGTCATACCAAAATCATATTGATTATATTCTTTGTGGCCAAAGATGGAGAAAGTCTATACAGTCAGCAAAAACAAGACTATGAGCTGACTGTGGCTCAGATCAAAACTCCTAAATGCTCAATCAATTCAGACAAATTGAAGAAAGTACGGAAAACCACTAGACCATTCAGGTATGACCTAAATCATATCCGTTATGATTATATACTGGAAGAGAGAAATAGATTCAAGGGATTAGATCTGATAGACAGGGTGCCTGATGAATTATGGGCAGAGGTTTGTGACATTGTACAGGAGATGTGGATCAAGACCAACCCCAAAAAAAGAAATGCAAAAGAGCAAAATGGCTATCTGAGGAGGCCTTACAAATAACTGAGAAAAGAAGAGAAGTGAAAAGCAAAGGAGAAAAGGAAAGATATACCCATTTGAATACAGAGTTCCAAGAAGAGCAAGGAGAGATAAGAAAGCCTTCTTCGTGATCAATGCAAAGAAACAGAGGAAAACAATGCAACGGGAAAGACTAGAGATCTCTTCAAGAACTTTAGAGATATCAAGGGAGCATTTCATGCAAAGATGGGCTCAATAAAGGACAGAAATGGTATGGACCTAACAGCAGAAGATATGAAGAAGAGATGGCAAGAATACGCAGAAGAACTATACTAAAAAAATCTTCATGATCCAGATAATCATGATGGTGTGATCACTCACCTAGAATCAGACATCCTGGAATGGGAAGTCAAGTGGGCCTTAGAAAGCATCACTACAAACAAAGTTGGTGGAGGTGATGGAATGCCAGTTGAGCTACTTCAAATCCTAAAAGATGATGCTGTGAAAGTGCTACATTCAATATGCCAGCAAATTTGGAAACCTCAGCAGTGGACACAGGACTGGAAAAGGTCAGTTTTCATTCCAATCCCAAAGAAAGACAATGCCAAAGAATGCTCAGACTACTGCACAATTGCACTTATCTCACATGCTAGTAAAGTAATGCTCAAAATTCTCCAAGCCAAGCTTCAGCAATATGTGAACCATGAACTTTCAGATGTTCAAGATGGTTTTAGAAAAGGCAGAGGAACCAGAGATCAAATTGCCAACATCTGTTGGATCATTGAAAAAGCAAGAGTGTTTCAGAAAAAATCTACTTCTGCTTTATTGACTGTACCAAAGTCTTTGATTGTGTGGATCACAATAAACTGTGGAAAATTCTGAAAGAGATGGGAATACCAGACCACCTGACCTGCCTCCTGGGAAATATGTATGCAGATCAAGAAGCAACATTTAGAAATGGACATAGAACAATAGACTGGTTCCAAAGAAGAAAAGGAGTATGTCAAGGCTGTATATTGTCACCCTGCTTATTTAACTTATATACAGAGTATATCATGAGAAACACTGGGATGGATGAAGCGCAAGCTGGAATCAAGATTTCCAGGAGAAATATCAATAACCTCAGATATGCGGAAGACATCACCCTTATGGCAGAAAGCAAAGAAGAACTAAAGAGCCTCTTGATGAAAGCGAGAGAGGAGAGTGAAAAAGTTGGCTTAAAGCTCAACATTTAGAAAAGTAAGATCATGGCTTCTGGTCCTATCTGTTCAGTTCAGTTCAGTCGCTCAGTCATGTCCAACTCTTTGCGACCCCATGAATCACAGCAGCCCAGGCCTCCCTATCCATCACCAACTCCCGGAGTTCACTCAAACACGTCCACCGAGTCGGTGATGCCATCCAGCCATCTCATCCTCTGTCATCCCCTTTTCCTCCTGCCCCTCATCCCTCCCAGCAGAGGAATTTTCAGTCTTTTCCAATGAGTCAACTCTTCGCATGAGGTGGCCAAAGTATTGGAGTTTCAGCTTTAGCATCATTTCCTCCAAAGAACACCCAGGGCTGATTTCCTTCAGAATGGACTGGTTGGATCTCCTTGCAGTCCAAGGGACTCTCAGGAGTCTTCTCTAACAACACAAAGCATCAATCACTTCATGGCAAATAGATGGGAAAACAGTGGAAACAGTGACAGACTTTATTTTGGGGAGCTCCAAAAACACTGCAGATAGTGACTTCAGCCAAGAAATTAAAAGGTGCTTACTTCTTGGAAGAAAAGCTATTACCAACCTAGGCAGCACATTAAAAAGCAGAGACATTACTTTGTCAATAAAGGTTCGTCTAGTGGAAGCTGTGGTTTTTCCAGTAGTCATGTATGGATGTGAGAGTTGGGCAATAAAGAAACCTGAGCACTGAAGAATTGATACTTTTGAACTGTGGTGTTGGAGAAGACTTTTGAGAGTCCCTTGCACAGCAAAGAGATCCAACCAGTCCGTCCTAAAGGAAATCAGTCCTGGATATTTATTGGAAGGATTGATGTTGAAGATGTAACTCCAATATTTTGGCCACCAGATGTGAAGATCTGACTCACTGGAAAAACCCTGATGCTGGACAAGATTGAAGGTGGGAGGAGAAGGGCATGACAGGATGAGATGGTTGGATGGCACTGCCGACTCAGTGGACATGAGTTAAATAAGTTCTGGTAGTTGGTGATGGACAGGGAGGCCTGGCATTCTGCAGTCCATGGGGTCACAAATAGTCAGACACAACTGAGTTATTGAACTGAACTGAACTTCAGAAGAGATTTTTATACTAAAGTGTGAAAATCATGTGTGTTTCAATATATTCTTGCAACATATTTGATTTCTATTCATATCGAGTAAATTATTTGATTAGAATTTGATCCTATATATGTCTCAGGATTTTCATTAGAGACAAATCAATAAAGTTTAAAGAAGGTGTGTATGAGAAATAAAGTAAAAATAAAATCTGCTCTTTTTTGAAAACCTTCAAAGAAAATCCTAGAGAAGAAAATGGCAACCCACTCCAGTATTCTTGTGATATGATATGGACTCAATATTTGCTTTTTTGCAATATTGTTCAGTAAAATTTATTTCATTATTAAAATACCATTATAATAAATAATGAGTGCTGTCTTTTTCTAGTCAGTGAATTTGCCTTATATTTGGGAAATATTTTCTACCTATCCTCTCAGTCAGCAAATGATTTATAAGTGTTGGCCAGCTTATGCTTATAATATTTATATTTATCTACTGGTATGTGATACTTTTTATGTCTCCCAATAATAAAATTTAAATTGAAATAAAAACCTCTTTTTTGCTTTGCTCTCATTTGACCAGAGATGAAGCATATTTTAAAGTAAGTTTTTATACTCTTAAAATATTATTTTTAAGCTGAAGTATATCCCATGCATGCTCAGCTAATTTTAAAGTTCTGCTATTTGTAAATATTGGGTTTCCCAGGTGGTAAAGAATCTGCCTGCTAATGCGAGTGTTGCAGGTTTGATCCCGGTTGGGAACCTCCTCTAGAGAAGGAAATGGCAACCCACTCCAGTATTCTTTGCCTGGGTAATATCATGGACAGAGGAACCTGATGGGCTACAGTCCATGGGGTCACAAAAGAGTCAGACACAAACTGGCAACTAAACAATAATAACATTTGTAAACATTTTTTTCTTAGTAGAAAACTGAGATTGGCCTTTATTCAAGGTCATTGATGAATTGATATTTTTCTGGAAGGCACATTAAGACTCAGAAAGGATGGAAGTGTACCAACAAAGACTGTTATTTAATCTATGAAGATGAAGCTAAGCATTTTGACCAATGATTTATCATTTTCCTAAAGTTACAGTTGAACTATTGCCAAGGATTTCAATGAATACTATGGATAAATTGAATCTATTTTGTTACTGTATTCAGTATTAAGCTTCTTGCTGGTTATATATTTATAACAATCAGGCAGTGTAGGACAGGATTCATCAGCGAATAACACCATTCTGCTTCATAAGTAGTGCTATTAGTCATGTCAACATATCAGAGCCTTTGCTAAGGAAAACTTGCTATTTTACTATAATTCTTAATATTTCAGAACTACATTTATGTTTTCCTATTTCTGTTTTTCTGAGGAGTATTTTAAATTTCTATAAACGTGCTTATAGCTATATAACCACCATGGCCCTTGTTGAAAGCAGATATCATTAAAAAATGTCAGTTAACTTAGTTGATGTAGAAACATTTGCCAGCTTTTACCTGGTGTGATTTGCTAATTGTTTTTAATAAATGATTGATTAATAGTTTGAATATTACATGTGAACATAAAGTACTTTACATTATATGTACATATATATATATGTCAGTAAAGATTATTCTTCTGCTAGACAAAGGTGCAGTAGAGTTGAGAATGAAACTTATTGAATTAAAACCAGTCCAAGTAAGGCAATGAAATAATAAAATAAAATGGCTAAATTAATTGCTTTGAGCAAACTTAAAAACATCCCCCTTCCAGGAAAATCAACTCATTGGACAAATACTTGACCTTATTGACAATGGTCTATATGATAAGAATATCAACAATGTCCTTAGATTAGGGACACAGAGATTTTATCTCATTTTTTAAATGAAGCCAGCATTTGCAAAATATTGGTAACCACTTGCATGGATTTGACATGGCCAGAAGCAGCTTTCTTGCTGTGAAAAGAAAATTGTAGTTTGTTTCAATAACTAAACATTTAAGTAAAATGGAACAGCAATTCTACTTTCTTTCAATAACTTTTCCGTTTTGTTCACAAATTATCTATTTGATGCAAGAAGCCCAGCTATAAGTGTATTTCAGCTTTCAGCATGCCTTCCTCACTAAGCTTAATTATTTCTAGATTTTTATTTAAAGTGAGAGACATGGCTCTTCCTTTCCCTTGCACACTGAAAGACCATGTAAGTTTATTATTGGCCTAATTTTAGTATTGCAATGTATCAAGAAATAGGGAAACCTAAGAAGGAGGGATATGGGCAAACAGTTGGTCACTGGAGCAGTCAGAACACGTTTATCTATTAAGTTCAGTCTTCAGTTCAGTCGTGTCTGACTCTTTGCGACCCCATAGACTGCAGCAAGCCAGGCTTCTCTGTCCATCACCAACTCCCGGAGTTTACCCAAACTCAGGTCCATTGAGTCAGTGATGCCATCCATCCATCTCATCCTCTGTCATCCCCTTCTTCTAGCCTTCAGTCGGTCTTTTCAAATGAGTCAGCTCTTCACATCAGGTGGTCAAAGTATTGGGGTTTCAGCTTCAGTGGCAGTCCTTCCAAAGAATATTCAGGACTGATTTCCTTTAGGATGGACTGGTTGGATCTCCTTGTTGTCCAAGGGACTCTCAAGAGTCTTCTCCAACACCACAGTTCAAAAGCATCAGTTCTTCAGCACTCAGGTTTCTTTGTAGTCCAACTCTCATATCCATACATGACTACTGGAAAAAACCTAGCCTTAACTAGATGGACCTTTGTTGGCAAAGTAATATCTCTGATTTTTAATATGTTGTCTAGGTTGGTCATAACTTTTCTGCCAAGGAGTAAGTGTCTTTTAATTTCATGGCTGCAGTCACTATCTGCAGTGATTTTGGAGCCCCCCAGAATAAAGTCTGACACTGTTTTCACTCTTTCCCCATCTATTTGCCATGAAGTGATGGGACCAGATGCCATGATCTTCATTTTCTGAATGTTGAGCTTTAAGCCAACTTTTTCACTCTCATCTTTCACTTTCATCAAGAGGCTCTTTAGTTCTTCTTCACTTTCTGCCATAAAGATGATGTCATCTGCATATCTGAGGTTATTGATATTTCTCCCAGCAATCTTGATTCCAGCTTGTGCTTCACTCAGCCCAGCATTTCTCATGATGCACTCTGTATATAAGTTAAATAAGCAGGGTGACAATATACAGCCTTGGTGTACTCCTTTTCCTCTTTGGAACCAGTCTGTTGTTCCATGTCCAGTTCAGTCCTACATGGGTGCAATACAATTATCGCAATAACACTGAAGATCTTGGATCACAAAGTGCCATAATAGAGATAATAATAATAATGAAAAAGTTTGACATATTGTGAGAATTACCAAAATGTGACACAGAGATATGAAGTGAGCAAATGCTGCTGGAAAATGTCCCTGATAGGCTTCTTGATACAGAAATGCCATAAACCCTCAATCTGTAAAAAAAAAAAAAAAAAAAAAAAAAAACCTGTGAAGTACAACAAAAGCACAATAAAATGAGATATTTCTATACTGTATTATTTTATGTGAAGGAAAAATAATCAGAGATACAGTATGCTTTTTACAAATTTTATTTATTTTTAATTAGAGGATAATTACTTTACAATGGATTTTACCGAACATCAGCATGAATCAGCCACAGATATACATGTGTCCCACCCATCCTGAACCCTCTCCCACCTTCCTTCTCACCCCATCCCTCCAGGTTGTCACAGAGCACCAGCCCTGGGTGTCCCGCTTCATGCATTGAACTCGCACTGGTCATCCATTCTGCATATGGTAATGTTCATCTTTCAAGGATCTTCTCATAAATCATCCCACCCTCTTCTTTTCCCACTGAGTCCAGTAGTCTGTTCTTTATGTCTGTGTCTCACTTGCTGCACTGTATGTAGAATAATTGGTACCATCCTTCTAGATTCCATATATATGTGTTAATATACACCACTTGTCTTTCTCTTTTTGACGTCACTCTCTATAAGGTTCTAGTTTCATCTATCTCATTAGAACTGACTCAAACGCATTCATTTTATAGCTGAGTAGTATTCCACTGTATATATGTACCGAAACTTCCTTATCCATTTATCTGCTGATGGACATCTAGGTTGCTTTCATGTCCTAGATATTGTAAATAGTGCTGCAAGGAACATTGAGGGTTCATGTGTCTTTTTCAGTTCTGGTTTCCTCAGTGTATATACTGAGCAGTGGGATTGCTGGGTTGTCTGGAAGTTCTAGTTCCAATTTTTAAAGGAATGTCCACACTGTTCTCCATAGTGGCTGTACCAGTTTGCATTCCCACCAACAGTGTAAGAAGGTTCTTGTTATCCACACCTTCGCCAGCATTTATTGTTTGTAGACTTTTTGATGATGGCCATTCTGACTGGCATGAGATGATACTTCATTGTGGTTTTGATTTGCATTTCTCTAATAATGAGAGATGTTGAGTCTCTTTTCATGTGTTTATTAGCCTTCCGTATGTCTTTTTTAGAGAGTTGTCTGTTTAGGTCTTTTGCCCACTGTTTGATTAGGTTGTTTGTTTTTCTGGTGTTGAGCTACATAGGTTGCTTGTATATTTTGGAGACTAATTCTTTGTCAGTTTTTTTGTTCGCTATTATTTTCTCTATTCTGAGAGCTATTTTTTCACCTTGCTTATAGTTTCCTTCATTGTGCAAATTGAAAAGCTTTTATTTAACAAACATAACCTGATCTAATATGGGTATGTGAACCACCCTGTAGAAAAAGCAATTATTTTATTAACATTTTAGTAGCATTATGTCAGTTTCGCAGAAAATTTTATACCCTGACAAGAATGAGTTCATTGTCCTTTTAAGTCACTGAATAACATTTTTATTACAAATAAAATAAATAACACTTAAGCTCAACATTCAGAACACTAAGATTGTGGCATCTGGTCCCATCACTTCATGAGAAATAGATGGGGAAACAGTGGAAACAGTGACAGACTTTATTTTTTAGGCTCCAAAATCACTGCAGATGGTGACTGCAGCCATGAAATTAAAAGATGCTTACTCCTTGGAAGAAAAGTTATGACCAACCTAGATAGCATATTGAAAATCAGAGACAATACTTTGCCAACAAAGGTCTGTCTAGTCAAGGCTATAGTTTTCCAGTGGTCCTGTATGGCTGTGAAGAAAACTGAGCGCCAAAGAATTAATGCTTTTGAACTGTGGTGTTGGAGAAGAATCTTGAGAGTCCCTTGGACTGCGAGGTCCAACTAGTCCATCCTAAAGGAGATCAATCCTGGGTGTTCATTGGAAGGAATGATGCTAAAGCTGAAACTCCAATACTTTGGCCACCTCATGTGAAGAGTTTACTCATTGGAAAAAACCCTGATGCTAGGAGGGATTGAGGGAAGGAAGAGAAGGGGACGACAGAGAAAGAGATGGCTGGATGGCATAACCAACTCGATGGACATGAGTTTGAGTAGACTCCAGGAGTTGGTGACGGACAGGAAGGCCTGGCGTGCTGCGATCGTGGGGTCGCAAAGAGTCGGACACGACTGAGCGACTGAACTGAACTGAACTGAACTGAACTGACTGTGCATTCTCTGTAATTCATGGATTAAAGTGATTCATGCAGCTGACATGTTTAGTAATTGCAAAGCGACCATCTGACACAGGTACAAAGTTGCTGCATCCATTTTACGGTTTAGGAAACTGAGTTGCCGTGAGGTTAAGCCATTTGCTGATGGGGGAGCTGGGATTCAAACCCAAATAATCTGGCTCTAGACTCTGCCTTTAACCCAATGCTGTATTATTTTCCAAAATAACAGTACAAACATCAGCTTGCAGTGTCTGGTAATAAAAAGCTCAACAAGAAATGGAGTTCTTCTTAAAAAGACTGACTGAAGAGTAGTGGATAATCACAGAGGTATGGGTAAAGTTAAAGAAATCATAAAAGGGATGTGGAAACAACTGGAAACTAACCAGAAGAAGAGAGCCAATACCTCTGCTGTCTGGAATAGCAAAGATAAGAATTGTGATAAGGAAGCGACAGTCAGGGTTGACCCCTTTTTCTTAGAGTGACTCAGCACTTTGCCGCATTGTGGTGACAGGATAGGAAGGGAATAGGGATAAAAATATGCTGACCTCTCTCTTCTCCTGCTCATCTATCTCCTGCCAATCATACTACGCTCTAAACACAATTAAAAGCCAGAAGTGAAGCGGGCCAGGCCAACTTAGTTCACAGATTCAGTCCATAACAAGGCTGAGAAAGGCAGAGAAAGAATCTGAAGGAGGGGTTGTGATGGTGGCAAATGGAGAATCAGAAACACAAGTGGAATAGAGGCTGTATGTTTGCTTCCAGTATTAACAGTAGAACTCATAAATTAGTCATTGCATACAATTGTGTACAATTGTGTACAATTGTGTACAATTAATTAATCATATATTGTGTACAATTAATTATTTATTAGATCTTATTATATTTTACATGCTTTCAGTAGCTATTTTCTTACTTTGATTTCTCATAGTAGATTACTGTCAAGGAAATTATTGTAAAATTTATATATCTTTATTGTTGTAAATGGCATGTAAGTCGTGGAAAATTAAAACTAGCTCATCAAAGAATGTATGTGAGTATAGTCATAGTATCTTAAAAGTAGCTAATCATAGTGCAGTAATTCAAATATTTTTCCAGGACCAAAAACTGTTAATTCAGAAAGCATATGTGTAGTTTACATTTAGTTTGCCATTCATATTATCAATAATTGATTTTAACATTAAAGTTTCCCTAGTAAATTGATTATTTATTTTAAAACCAAAATGAAAAGCCAAAGATACTTATATATTTGAATATTATGGCTACCAGATTTAACTGTGGCAAAAACACAATTTGTTATTCATTGGGTTATGCTATGTAGATGAAGATAGGTTTAATAGTCAGGAACCACAACTGCTCTTTGAACCCATCATAACTGACAATGCTTAGAGTAGACAATGCTTCTGAAGGAAAGATTTTTAATCACTAATTCACTAATATCCAGGAATATAAACTCTAGAAATTGAGATAGATTGTTGCTATTTTTAACATACTTTTAAAACACAGTAAAGTTTTGTATGGACTGCATCTCAGTACTAAAAACATTACCAATGATTGCACATTGTGAAATATACAAAAATGGAAAGAATAAAGGTAGTTTTTCTTCTAATATTCATATGGCTTACATGAAACCATTAGGCAAAATAGGAGGTATAGCAGGGAAATAAATGACATTTTGTTAATCATCACCATAACATTATTTGATATTTTGCTTATTTTTCCTAGATGTTTGGATACTCATATTGTATACATTATCTCAAGTAATCTCACAATAACTCCATGAATTTCTATTGTCATTATCCATAGTTTTCAGATAATGGAGACTGAACTTCAGAGCAGTTAATTGTCTTACCTAAGATCTCACATGTCTTAAGAATCCAGCAGAGAATAATCTCAAATAGTGTATCAACCCTAAAATTGCTTTTAGCATAGACAAGAATATAAACTTGCTAAAGGGTGAGGTTTTTAGTCTGTAGCTAGGTCCCTACTGTATGGGACGTATAACATTGAAATGGTTATTGAAGAAATGAATTTGAAGTCTACCTAACTCTGAGTGTCACACTCTCAACATCTTAAGTCTAACTCTGAGTATCTAACTCTGAGTACCTCAAGTCTACTTAACTCTGGATTTCACACTCTGAACATCCACAGAAGATTGCATAGTAGTAAAATGTATTTGAAAAGAAGCAATTGATATATTTAACATATTTTAAATGTTTGCTTTGACAACCAAAAACTTATATAAACATTATGTGACAGTATGCTTATCTGCCACTTAAATGTTTATTAGAAAAATAGCAACATTTTTTCATATGTATAATATATTCTTATATATTCTATTTTAAAATTTTAAAAATCATGAATGCATTGCTAATATCATACATATTCAAAAAGTAAGGAAAAGAGAAACTTAGGAGATTGTAAAAAGTAAAAGCAATGTAAAATAATATTGAAAACAAACAAACATAAAAACCAAACTTGAAATACCTGCAGTAATCTCCATTTCATACTGTTGGAAAGATTTAAAATAGAACCATACAGGACAAATTGTATAGTAGTCTGAACATTCTTTGGCATTGCCCTTCTTTGGGCTTGGAATGAAAACTGAACTTTTCCAGTCCTGTGGCCACTGCTGAGTTTTCCAAATTTGATGAAAGTTTGAGTGCAGAAGTTTAAAAGCATCATCCCTTTAAAAACAAATAATTTATTTATTTATTTATTTTACTTTACAATAGTGTATTGGTTTCACCATATTTTGACATGAATCTGCCACGGGGGTACATGTGTTCCCCATCCTGAACCCCCCTCCCATTTCCCTCCCTATCCCATCCCTCTGGGTCATCCCAGTGTACCAGCCCCGAGCACCCTGTATCATGCAACAAACCTGGACTGGCGATCCGTTTCACATATGATGATATACATGTTTCAATTTCATTTTCCCAAATCATCCCACCCTTGCCCTCTTCCCCAGAGTCCAAAAGACTGTTCTATACATCTGTGTCTCTTTTGCTGTCTCACATACAGGGTTATCATTACTATCTTTCTAAATTTCATATATATGCATTAGTATACTCTTTTGGTGTTTTTCTTTCTGGCTTACTTCACTCTGTATAATAGGCTCCAGTTTCATCCACCTCATTAGAACTGATTCAAATGTATTCTTTTTAATGGCTGAGTAATACTCCATTGTGCATATGTACCACAGCTTTCTTATCCATTCGAATGCTGATGGACATTTAGGTTGCTTCCATGTCTTAGGATTTTAAATAACTTAGCTGAAATTCCATCACTTCCACTAGCTTTGTTCTTAGTAAAACTTCCAAAGGCCCACTTGACTTCACACTCCAATATGACTGGGTCTAGGTGAGTGACCATATTATAGTGGTTATCTGGGTTATTAGAAGCTCTTTTGTATACCTCTTCAGTGATTCTTGCCACCTCCTCTTAATCTCTTCTGTTTCTGTTAGGGTTTTTTCCATTTCTGTCCTTTATTGTGCCCATCTTTACATGAAATATTTGCATGGTAACTCCAGTTTTCTTGATGAGATCGCTAGTCTTTCCCACTCTACTGTTTTCCTTATTTCCTTGCATTGGATAAAAAAGGCTTTCTTATCTCTCTTTGCTATTCTCTGGTACTCTGTGTTTACTTGGGCATATCGTTCCCTCTCTCCTTTGCCTTTCATTTCTCTTCTTTTCTGAGTTATTTGTAAGACCTCAGACGACCACTTTGCCTTCTCGCATTTCTTTTTCTTTGGGATGGTTTTGGTCACTGCCTCCTGTACAATGTTATGAACCTCCATCCATAGTCCTTTAGACACTCTGTTTACTAGGTCTAACCCCTTGAATATATTCATCACCTGCACTGGATATATTCATCACCTGCACTGTATAAATCAGTTCAGTTCAGTCGTGTCTGACTCTTTGTGACCCCATGGACTGTGGCACACCAGGCCTCCTTGTCCATCACCAACTCCCAGAGTTTATTCAAACTCATGTCCAGTGAGTCAGTGATGCCATCCAACCATCTCATCCTCTCTTGTCGCCTTCCCCTCCCACCTTCAATCTTTCCCAGCATCAGGGTCTTTTCAAATTAGTCAGTTCATCACATCAGGTGGCCAAAGTATTGAAGTTTCAGCCTCAACATCAGTCCTTCCAATAAATATTCAGGACAGATTTCCTTTAGGATAGACTGGTTGGATCTCCTTGCTGTCCAAGGGACTCTCAAGAGTCTTCTCCAATACCACAGTTCAAAAACATCATTTCTTTGGCGCTCAGCTTCCTTTATAGTCCATCTCTAACATACATACATGACTACTGGAAAAATCATCACTTTGACTGGAGGGACCTTTGTTGGCAAAGTAATGTCTCTGCTTTTTAATATGCTGTCTAATTTAGTCATAGCTTTTCTTCCAAGGAGCAAGCGTCCTTTAATTTCATGGCTGCAATCACCATCTTCAGTGACTTTGGAGCCCCCCAAATAAAGTTTGTCACTGTTTCCACTGTTTCCCCATTTATTTCCCATGAAGTGATAGGACTGGATGCCATGATCTTAGTTTTATGAATGTTGACTTTTAACCCAACTTTTACAGTCTCCTCTTTCACTTTCATCAAGAGGCTCTTTAGTTCTTCTTCACTTTCTGCCTTAAGGGTGCTGTCATCTGAGTATCTGTATAATAATAAGGGATTTGATTTAGGTCATATCTGAATGGCCTAGTGGTTTTCCCTACTTTCTTCAACTTAAGCCTGAAATTTGCAATAAGGAGCTCATGATCTGAGCCACATTCAGCTGAAGATCTTACTTTTGCTGACTGTAGAGCACTTCTCCATCTTCATCTATGAAGAATATAATCAATCTGATTTCAGTATTGACCATCTGGTGATGTTCATGTGTAGAATTGTCTCTTGTATTATTGCAAGAGAGTGTTTGCTGTGACCAGTTTACTCTTTTGACAAAACTCTGTTAACATTTGCCCTGCTTCATTTTGTACTCCAGCTCTTAATGGCCTGAGTAACCACAATAGTGTGATCACTTACCCAGAGCCAGACATCCTGAAATCAAATGGGCCTTAGGAAGTATTACTATGAACAAAGCTAGTGGAGGTGGTGGAATTAAATATGAGTTATTTAAAATTCTAAAAGATGATGCTGTTAAAGTGCTGCACTCAATTTGTCAGTAAATTTGGAAAACTCAGCAGTGGCTACAGGACTGGAAGAGTTCAGTTTTAATTCCAATCCCAAAGAAGGGCAATGCCAAAGAATGTTCAAACTATTGCACATTTGTTCTTATTTTACATGCTAGCAAGGTAATGCATCTGTCATGCTAGCCTTCAACAGTGCATGAACCAAGAACTTTCAGATGTACAAGCTTGATTGAGAAAAGGCAGAGTACCATAGATCAAATTTCCAATATCCATTGGATCACAGAGAAATCAAGTAAATTCCAGAAAAATATCTGCTTCATTGACTATACTAAACCTTCTACTGTGTGGATCCAACAAACTATGGAAAATTCTTAAAGAGAAGGGAATATCAGAACACTACCTGTCTCCTGAGAAACCTATGTACAAGTCAAGAAGCAACAGTTAGAACCAGACATGGAACAGTGGACTGGTTTAAAATTGTGAAAGGAGAATGACAAGGCTATATATTGTAGTTCTGTTTAAGTTATATGAAGGGTACATCATGCAAAATGCCAGGATGGATGAATGAGAAGGTGGAATCAAGTATGTCAGGAGAAATATCAACCCTCAGATATGCAAATGACACCACCCTAATGGCAGAATGCAAAGAGGAACTACAGAGCCTTTCATCTTGATGATGAAAGAGCAGAGTGAGTGACAAAGCCTGCTTGAAACTCAACATTCGAAAAACTAAGATCATGGCATCTAGGCCCATCACTTTATGGCAAATAGAAGGGGAGAAAGTGGAAACAGTGACAGGCTTTATTTTCTTGGGCTCCAAAATCACTGCAGATGGTGACTGCAGCCTCAAAATTAAACGACACTTGCTCCTTGGAAGAAAAGCTATGACAAACCTAGACAGCATATTAGAAAGCGGAGACATCACTTTAGTGACAAAGATCCATATAGTCAAAGCTATATTTTTCTCCCAGGTTTCCCAGGCGTTGCTCATAGCAAAGAACCTGCCTGCCAATGCAAGTTGATGTAAGAGATGTGGGTTTGATGCCTGGGTTGGGAAGAGCCCCTGAAGGAGGAAATTGCAATCCACTCCAGCATTCTTGCCTGGAGAATCACATGGAGAGAGGAGCCTGGAAGGCTGCAGTTCATAGTGTGGCACAGAGTCGGACACTTGGCACGTTTTTCTAGTAGTCATGTTTGAATGTGAGAGCTGGACCGTAAAGAAGACTGAACACTGAAGAATTGATGTTTTTGAGTTGTGGGGCTGAGAAGACTCTTGAGGGTCCCTTGGACAGCAAGGAGTACAAGTCAATCCTAAAGAACATCAACCCTTAATATGCTTTGGAATGGCTGATGCTGAAATTGAAGCTTGAATACTTTGGCCACCTGATGCAAAGCGCTGATTCACTGGAAAAGACCTTGAGGCTTGAAAAGACCCTGAGGCTGGGAAAGACTGAGAGCAAGAGGAGAAGGGGATGACAGAGGATGAGACGGTTAGATTGCATCATTGACACAATGGACATAAATTTGAGCAGGCTCTGCTGCTGCTGCTAAGTCGCTTTAGTCGTGTCCGACCCTGGGTGATGCCATAGACGGCAGCCCACCAGGCTCCATTGTCCCTGGGATTCTCCAGGCAAGAACACTGGAGCGGGTTGTCATTTCCTTCTCCAATGCATGAAAGTGAAAAGTGAAAGTGAAGTTGCTCAGTTGTTTCCAACTCTTTGCGACCCCATGGACTGCAGCCCACCAGGCTCCTCCATCCATGGGAGTTTCCAGGCAAGAGTATTGGAGTGGGGTGCCATTGTCTTCTCTGGGGCAGGCTCTAGGAGACTGTTAAAGACAGGGAAGCCTGGCAGGCTGCAGTCCATGGGCTCACAAATTGTCAAATAGGACAAATTGACTGAACAACAACAACAACAAAAAACAAAAGAGAGCAAATTTGGAACTCTAATTTCAATTTCATAACTCACATAGCACATCTTAGAATAATAATTAAAAATTCACAGATTTTTTCAGTATTCTTCAACACATTCTACTGAAATTTATCAAAAATTCAGTAAGTTGATAGTTTGATAAATCCTTACCAAAATGTCAAACCCTCTTCAGAGGCTATTTTTTAAGTGCTATTTCTCTATGTAGTGCCCAATTAATATATCATGGGGAACATTACTTTTAAAGAAACCTTGCTCAGTTTATGTTGTAGCCACGCATTCTGGGAAACAAACTCACTCAGAAGGACAATGCAGATAGTGGAGTGCAGTTTATTACACCGGCGGGCCCAAGGCAGAGTCTCCTCTTAGCCAAGGATCCAGACCAGTGTTTGTGACAACCTTATATACCCTAAGTGTACATGCTCAAATCCACCTCCCCAAGTTCTCTGAAACTAGTCTGCACAAAGGAAAAGAAAGATACAATCAAAGTTAACCCGTGATTTGTTTGCCTTCAAACTGTGATTCATATGCCTTAAGCCTAGGTAGTTAACAGTGGACAATTATCCATAGGCCTGTGGTCATAACCCAATAAGCATAATAGAATTTATGATTCTATTTGGTTACACAGATAATTAGGGTATTCTTTTAGGTGACAGAGAGCCTAGGTATGAGCCCTGGGGCTCTTCCATTTGGAGGGGTCTGGTTTTCCAGTTGGTATGTCCTTTCCATAGATACTGGACATATAGCTCAAAGTCCACAGTCAGGCCCAAGATGAAGTCCTGCTTTCAAGATGGAGCCTGTTCCATGTGTTTCCTCCTTCATTTATAGTAAATATTTCAGCCTTAACTCTATTACACAATGAATATCTATGATTTGAGAATTATTCATATGACATAAATCATATGACAATGTGTCCTAATTATTCTTTGAAATATTTTTCTTGCTCTTGTATAGCAATAATGTGAAAAAAATACTTTCATTTTGTACTTGTATAAGTGCTTATGATTGCTTTAACCTTCATTTCACTGTAATTTTTAAATGTACAAAATGATTCACCATTTCTGGAATTCATTTCATTTAAAATCAAATTTTAACCCACATGAAACATTTTTCTGTAACTTGAAAAATCTTTTAAAAAAACTTTTAAAAATTAATGCTAGTCCTGTCTTTAATATTGCATCTGATTAAAAGCATTACTTTTGCAAAATGTTGATTTGAAAAGTAAAGCCTGGATAAGGGAAGATACATTGTCTACGGAAAAAAAAAAAAAAAAAAAAAACATTCACATAAGAAAAAAATTAAACCCTAACATGTAAATGATGAAAGATCAAAAGGAACCCTGAAATTTAATTTCATTTTAGGGATAATAAAGGGGAAAAAGTATGAATTGATTTCCCTTAATCACTCTGAAGTATTTTGGGCCTTTAGCATAATCACCTTTAGAAGATCCCTGAAGTATTTGATGAGTTATATACATAGCAAAAGTAACAAAGAAATCACCACAAAGCCAAGGAAAGAATAAAATAATTTAGTGTTTAAAAGAAAAAAAGAAATTAGTCTGATGCTGTGTTTCCAAAGAGTGTAATGCCTGGAGTCAGTGAAGGCAGGTACAAAAGGGCTTTTTACCCCAGGTCAAGCTGAGCAATTGTGTTCTTATTGAGAGTAAGTAGTACTGAAACCCAGAAGGTGGAACGCCAAGTGACTGCACTGAATAGGTTACCTCTATCTCTTAAGGCAGACCTGGTTCTTGTTTATGTATATTTTATACAGTTTTCTTTTTGAGCTAGGTAAGAAGATGCCATAGAAGTAATAGCTGTTTGTTCTGTTTTTTATTTGTAAATGAAATGAACTGCAGGCTCTCAGTAAGCAAATTAAATACATACATATAAGCATTCTGGATGGCTGTGAGAGTGAGGGGAGAGAAAGACACAGTCTCTGTGCACAGGAGGCTTTGGAAAGAAGTAAATTGAAAGTTTATAACCCTTTTTGTGAATATGGTGACAAAGGATGCTTTGCAAGCACAAGTTTTCCTAGATAATGTGACATGATGCCTGAGATGAAGAGTAAGAAGAGAAAGAGTCAACTGAGAGATAAAAAGAATTTGAGGAAATTGCTTTAAAATGTTGTGTTGGTTTTCTACAACAATACGCATCAGTTATGATTATACATATCCCCACCGTCTTGAGCTTCCTTCCTCTCCTGCCACCCCATCCCTCTAGATCTCACAGAGCAGGAGGATGGGCTCCCTGTGTTACACAGCAACTTTCCTCCCTCTATTTTACCCATGATAGTGTGTATGTTAATGCTACTTTGTCAGGTCCTCCCACCCTTTCCCTCCCCTACTGTGTCCCCAAGTCCAGGCTCTATACCTGCAAATATCCGTTATGTGTTACCTGCTCAGTTGCATTGAATTCTTTGCAACCCCATGGACTGTAGTCCACTAGGCTCCTCTGTCCATGGAATTCTGCAGGTAAGAACACTGGAGTCAGTTGCTATTCCCTTCTCCAGGGGACCTTCCTGACCCAAGGATCAAACCTGGTTCTCTTGAATTGCAGGCAGATTCTTGCCACTGAATTACAAGGGAAGCATCTCCATTCCTTCCCTGAAAATAGGTTCATTAATATCATTTTTCTAGACTCATATATATGCATTAATAGACAATATTTGTTTTTCTGTTTCTGACTTATTTCACTCTGTATAATAGGCTCTAGGTTCATTCATCTCATTACCACTGACTCAAATTCATTCTTTTTATGGCTAAGTGATATTCTGTTGTATATATGTACCATGTCATCTTTATCCATTCATCTGTTGATGGACATATAAGTTGCTTCTGACAGCTTAGAGTGAAAGGGTCTGATTCGTGATTTCTGAAGAAGATTTAGCTTTGGGACCAGCGACCAGGCTTGATCACTCAAGAGCTTTTGTGTAGCAGAGATTTATTAAAGTGAAAAGGGACATAGAAAGCTTCTGACTTAGACATCAGAAGGGGGACAAAGAGTGCCCCCTTCACTAGTCTAAGCAAGGGAGTTATATACTTTTTTAATTGGTTATTACAATAAATCAAAAGAATGTCTCAAGGTTGTAAAGATATAACTAGACCCACTCCCATAATTTCCATTTTAATATAAAAGGATTAGCCAGAAGGTTTTCAGGAAGGAGAAACTGTCCTCAAGCAGAATACATTGTTGTTATATAAATCTTAGCACAGAGTTTAAACTGAGTTGTTTCTTGTGCAATTATCAATTCCTGGTTTAAAGACAGAAAACATTTTATGTGACTAAGATTAAGGAATGTAGAGGAAAAAAAAAAAAAAAGACATTTGTCCTTTCCTCCTCTTTGAAAATTCCAGACCTGTCTCTCCTTCTCAGGGACCCTAGACTTCTTATCAACATGCCTAGGAATTGACTCTCTCACTTCATGTCTTGGCTATTATAAATAGTGCTGCAATAAATGTTGGAATCTTCAATAAGTAGTGCTGGGAAAACTGGACAGCTAAGTATAAAACAAAGAAATTAGAATACTTTCTAACACCATACATAAAAATGAATCCAAAATGGATTAAAGATTTAAATGTAAGGCCAGAAACTATAAACCTTTCTAAAGGAAAACATAGGCAGTACACAATTTGACATCAATTGCAGCAAGGTTCCCTCTTACCCACTTCCTATTGTAACAGAAATAAAAACAAAAATAAATAAATAGGACCTAATAAAACTTAAAACCTTTGTCACAGCAAAGAAAATGATAAACAAGATAAACAAATAGACCTCAGAATGGGAGAAAATAATTACAAACAAATAAACTAATAAAGGATTAATCTCCAAAATATATAAGCAGCTCATACAGCTCAAAATCAGAAAAACAAACAACCCAATCAAAAAATGGACAGAAGGCCTGAACAAGCATTTCTCCAAAGAAGACATAGAGATGGTCAATAAACTCATGAAACAATGTTCAGCAGTGTTCATTATTCAGTTCAGTTCAGTCGCTCAGTTGTGTTTGACCCTTTGTGACCCCATGAATCACAGCACACCAGGCCTCCCTGTCCATCACCAACTCCCGAAGTTCACTCAAACTCACGTCCATCGAGTCGGTGATGCCATGCTCGGTCGTCCCCTCTTCCTCCTGCCCTCAATCCCTACAAGGATCAAGGTCTTTTCCAATGAGTCAACTCTTCACATGAGGTGGCCAAAGTACTGGAGTTTCAGTTTTAGCATCATTCCTTCCAAAGAACACCCAGGGCTGATCTCCTTCAGAATGGACTGGTTGGATCTCCTTGCAGTCCAAGGGACTCTCAAGAGTCTTCTCCAACACCACAGTTCAAACGCATCAATTCTTCGGTGTTCAGCCTTCTTCACAGTCCAACTCTCACATCCATATATGACTACTGGAAAAACCATAGCCTTGACTAGATGGACTTCAGTCGGCAAAGTAATGTCTCTGCTTTTCAGTATGACATCTAGGTTGCTCATAACTTTTCTTCCAAGGAGTAAACTTCCTTTAATTTCATGGCTGTAGTCACCATCTGCAGTGATTTTGGAGCCCCCAAAAATAAAGTCTGACACTGTTTCCACTGTTTCCCCATCTATTTCCCATTAAGTGATGGGACCAGATGCCATGATCTTAGTTTTCTGAATTGAGCTTTAAGCCAACTTTTTCACTCTCCTCTTTTACTTTCATAAGAGGCTTTTGAGTTCCTCTTCACTTTCTGCCATAAGGGTGGTGTCATCTGCATATCTGAGGTTATTGATATTTCTCCTGGCAATCTTGATTCCAATCTTGTTTTCCAGCCCAGCGTTTCTCATCATGTACTCTGCATAGAAGTTAAATAAGTAGGGTGAGAGTATACAGCCTTGACAAACTCCTTTTCCTATTTTGAACCAGTCTGTTGTCCCATGTCCAGTTCTAACTGTTGCTGAAGATGGAGAAGCTGTATACAGTCAGCAAAAATAAGACCCGGAGCTGACTGTGGCTCAGATCATGAACTCCTTATTGTCAAATTCAGACTTAAGTTGAAGAAAGTAGGCAAAACCACTAGACCATTCAGGTATGACATAAATCAAATCCCTTATGATTATACAGTGAAAGTGAGAAATAGATTTAAGGGACTAGATCTGATAGATAGAGTGCTTGATGAACTATCAACTGAGGTTCGTGACCTTGTACAGGAGACAGGGATCAAGACTATCCCCATGGAAAAGAAATGCAAAAAAGCAAAATGGCTGTCTGAGGAGGCCTTACAAATAGCTGTGAACAGAAGAGAAGTGAAAAGCAAAGGAGAAAAGGAAAGATACAAGCATCTGATAGCAGAGTTCCAAAGAAGAGCAAGGAGAGATAAGAAAGCCTTCCTCACTGATCAATGCAAAGAAATAGAGGAAAAGAACATAATGGGAAAGACTAGCGATCTCTTCAAGAAAATTAGAGATACTAGGGGAATATTTCACACAAAGATGGGCTTGATAAAGGACAGAAATTGTATGGACCTAACAGAAGCAAAAGATATTAAGAAGAGGTGGCAAGAATACACAGAAGAACTGTACAAAAAAGATCTTCATTACCTAGATAATCACGATGGTGTGATCACTCATCTAGAGCCAGACATCCTAGAATGTGAATGTGAAGTCAAGTGGGCCTTAGAAAGCATCACTATGAACAAAGCTAGTGGAGGTGATGGAATTTCAGTGGAGCTATTTCAAATCCTGAAAGATGATGCTGTGCAAGTGCTGCACTCAATATGCCAGCAAACTTGGAAAACTCAGCAGTGGCCACAGGACTGGAAAAGGTCAGTTTTCATTCCAATCCCAAAGAAAGGCAATGCCAAAGAATGCTCAAACTACCACACAATTGCACTCATCTCACATGCTAGTAAGGTAATGCTCAAAATTCTCCAAGCCAGGCTTCAGCAATTCGTGAACCGTGAAATTCCTGATGTTCAAGCTGGTTTTAGAAAAGGCAGAGGAACCAGAGATCAAATTGTCAACATCCGCTGGATCATGGAAAAAGCAAGAGAGTTCCAGAAAAACATCTATTTCTGCTTTATTGACTATGCCAAAGCCTTTGACTGTGTGTTCATTATTAGAGAAATGCAAATCAAAACTACAATGAGGTATCACCTCGCAGAGGTCAGAATGGCCATCATGAAAAAATCTACGAACAGTAAATGCTGCAGAGATCTGGAGGAAAGAGGACCCTCCTGCACTACTGGTGGGAATTTAAAGTGATATAGCCATTGTGTAGAATAGTAGGAAGATTTCTTAAAAAAAAAAAGAGGAATAAATCTACCGCATGCACTGTGCTGTGCTAAGTCACTTCAGTCGTGTCCAGCTCTTTGTGACACTCTGGACTTTAGCCTGTCAGGCTACTCTGTCCATGGGATTTCCCAGGCAAGAATACTGAAGTGGGTTGCCATGCCCTTCCCCAGGGGATCTTCCCAACTCAGAAATTGAACCAGCCTCCCCTTTGTCTCCTGCGCTGGCAGGCAGGTACTTTACCACTAGCACCACCTGGGAAGCCCTAAATCTACCATAGGACCAGCAATCCCCATACTGGTCATATACCCTGAGAAAATCACAATTCCAGAGGGCAAGTTCTTATCAAAAGTGGGAAAAGGACCAAGGTTTGTTGATTGCTCAGTACTGTAGGAAAGTAAATTGTGTATGTTTTACATATTTATAAAGTTATATATGTATTATAAGTATATGTTATAAATTATATGTTATTTATTACTAAGTTACATATATATTTTATGAACGAATTATTAAATTATATATATGTGTGTCTCAATGTGTGTGTGTGTGTGCGCGCACATGCATGCTAAAGTAGAAAAGAATGGCTTTGATGTTTGTATGGCATTCTAAAGCTTTCTTGCTGGAATATTATGGAAGTTACCAAAGGTACTGGGGAAAATTAATAATAATATGAGGATTTATGTTTTAGAGATTTACCAGTTACCCAGTGGTAACTGTCTCGGATTTGATTTGTAAGGACCACAATATGAAACAAAGAGCAAAAAAGAACTTTATTCTAAGGCTGGTAAGAGTGATGAAGGAGGTAAACATCATTTGTTCAAAAAGTAGAAATTAGCATCAGACTTTTCAGATTCTAGGCCCTTCATATGCCAATCCTGTAACTTTGGATAACTGTGAAACTTCCTGAAGTTCAGTATAGATGTAATGGTAGCATAAATCTCAGAGAATATGCTTAACTTAATTTGAGCATATTAATTATTTTCATAAGACAGAAATATAGCTTCATTGAATATCATGTATACAATAAACCAAATATTTTTAAGTGTACTTTTTTTTAGTTTAGGATTGATGTATCTATATACCTATGAAACTCAGAGTACAGTCAATACAATGAGCATAAATCCACTCAATAATTTCCTCATGGTTCCCTGTAATCAATATTATGTAAATATCTTGAATGATAATCAACTTTTTAATTTAATTATTTTTAAATTTTAAAGTTATCATAAAATCACACAAAGATAGTAAAGATACCCAGTATTCTTTACCCAGTTTCCCAGAGTGGATACATCCTATATAACTATAGCACAATATCAAAACCTAGAAGTTGACTTTGTGCTCTGCTGTGTCTGACTCTGCAGCTCCATGGACCATAGCCCACCAGGCTCCTCTGTCCATGCGGATTCTCCAGGCAAGAATACTAGAGTGGGTTACCATGCCCTCCTCCAGGAGAGCTTCCCAACTCAGGAATTGCACCCAGATCTGTCGCATTGCAGGTGGATTCTTTACCATCTGAGCCACCAGAGTAGCCCAAGAATACTGGAGTGGGTAGCCTATCCCTTCTCCAGGGGATCTTCCCAACCCAGGAATCGAACCAGCGTTTGCTGCATTGCAGGAGATTTTTTTACCAGCTGAGCTACCAGGGTAGCCCAGAAATTAACTTTAGTACATGTCATTTGGGGGCTTCCTTGGTAGCTCAGGGGTAAAGAATCTGCCTACAATGCAGCACCCTCAGGAAAGGTGAGTTCAATCCCTGGGTTAGGAAGATCCCCTAGAGGAGGGCATGGCTACCCATTCCAGTATCCTCTCCTGAAAATCCCAATGGACAGAGACGCCTGGCGGGCTACACTCCATAGGGTGGTGAAGAGTCGCACATGACTGAAGTCACTTAGCACACACACATATGTCATTTTATCGCATGTGTAAAATTATGCAACCACAATGGAGTATAGGACCATTTTATCGCTACAAAGATCTTTCTTGTACTTTTCCTTTATAGTCACAATTATTTCTTCCCCTTTACATTGTCTCACTCTTGGCAATCACTGATTGTTTTTGTTCCTATAATTTTATCATTTCAAAAATGCTGTATAAGTAAATGGAGTAGGAAATGGCAACCTGCTCCAGAATTCTTGCTTGGGAAATTCTGTGGACAGAAGAGCCTGGCAGGCTGCAGTCCATGGGGTTGCAAAGAGTCAGACATGGCTGAGTGACAGAGCACACACACATATAAATAAAATCATACAGGATGTGAACTTTTGATACTGGCTTTTTAAAAAAGTAGCATAATACACTTGATATCCATCCAAGTTGTCACATGTATCAGTAGTTCATTATGATATTGTTGAGTAGTATTCTATGGTAGAGTTGTGCCACACTGTTTAGAATAAGCATGTATAGATTTTTCTGTAGGAAAATATTCAGGACTGCAGTCGACAGGGCATAAATTAAATGTATTTTGGTTTTGTTTATTGTTTTTAGAGAAACTGGCAGAGCTTTTTCCAGACTGGATGAATCAGTATGTATTCCTAACAGTCAACGTGTACAAGTGATCCAGTTTCTTTGAATCCTCACCAGCATTTGCTATTGTCATTAAAAAAATAAATTCACATGTTCTAAGATTTGTATAGTGATATCTCATCATGGCTTTAACTGGAATTTCCTTAATGGCTAGTGATGTTGAACATCTTTAATGTGTTTATTTTCTATCTGCATATGGTCTGATACCTATTCCATATATTTAGCCCATTTTCTAATTGGGCTATCTTTTTTTTAATTCTTAAAATTTGAGAGGTCTTTAAGTATTATTATATAAATAAAAAGTCTTTTGTAAGATATATGGTTTGAAATAAACCTTCCCACTCTATAGTTTGTCTTTTCATCTTCTTAACAAGGATGCCTCAGAAGAAAAATAATCAATTTCAATGAGTTCAGTTTATCAATTTTTACTTATGTGAATCATACTTGTGTTGCATCTGGTCTAAGAACTCTTGACCAAGCCTTAGATCCCAGATTTTTCTTCAATATTTTCTTCTAAATGTTTTAGTGATTTTTGTTCTGCATTTAAATCTGTGATCCACTGTGAGGATTATTTGTATAAGGTCAGTGTTCATTTTTGTGTTATATTTTACAGAAACATATCTTTATACGTACATACATAGTTATACACATATATACTGTACATAGCCAGGGTTTTTAGATGAATTTAATAAGAGGATTATGGAAAAGCATTATCTATCCTGCCTTTTCAAAAACTGAAAGTCCCCTCAAAATTGATCTTTGAAATCACAATAATAGCAATGTACTGTCTGGTTCATAATATATAGAAAACTAAAATATATGTAAATAATACCACAAAGGGCAGAAGAGGAGATATTCATACTATAGACACAATCAACAAGAATAAATAAAATAAAGAGATATGGCTAATAAACTAAAAAATGTTATGAGATAGAATCATAAAATCAATTCATTCATAAGAATGAAGACAAGGTGAACAAAGAACAGGTAAGACATTTATAAAACAAATAAAAAGATGGTAGATTTTTTAAATCAAGCATGTCACTCATTAAATTAAATGTAAAATGTCAACATGCTTAAATCAAAAGTCATCAATTATTAGAATGAATTTTCAAGTATGCTACAACCGTGTGCTGTCATTAAAAAATAAGACTTTAAAAATAAAGAAATATATGTTTAATATAAAGGGATGAAAAAATATACCATGCCAATGCTAATCAAACTCAAGCTAGAGTTACTTCCCTGGTGTCTTGCACAGTAAAGAATCTGCCTGCAATGTGGGAGACCTGGATTCAGTGCCTGGGTTACCAAGATCCCCTGTAGGAGTGCATGGCAACCCACTCCAGTATTCTTGCCTGGAGAATCCCCATGGACAGAGGAGCCTGGAAGGCTACAGTCCATGGGGTTGCAGGAGTCAGACATGACTGAGGAGCTAAGCACAGCACAACACATGTAAACATCTTAAACTTATGTTAGTATACTGAAAGAATAGTGATTCAAGGCGTTACCTATAATGCTGAAAAGAAAAACCAAATAAATTACAATTATAGCTATAAATTTTAATACTACTGTTTCAATAATCAAAAGGACAAACAGTCAGAAAATTATTAAGATGTTTAAACTTGAACAGTATTGTTAGACAACTTCAGTTCAGTTCAGTTCAGTTCAGTCGCTCAGTCGTGTCCGACTCTTTGCGACCCCATGAATTGCAGCACCCCAGGCCTCCCCATCCATCACCAACCCCTGGAGTTCACTCAAACTCACCTCCATTGAGTAAGTGATGCCATCCAGCCATCTCATCCTCTGTTGTCCCCTTCTTCTCCTGCCCCCAATCCCTCCCAGCATCAGAGTCCTTTCCAATGAGTCAACTCTTCACATGAGGTGGCCAAAGTACTGGAGTTTCAGCTTTAGCAATATTCCTTCCAAAGAAATACCAGGGCTGATCTCCTTCAGAATGGACTGGTTGGATCTCCTTGCAGTCCAAGGGACTCTCAAGAGTCTTCTCCAACACCACAGTTCAAAAGCATCAATTCTTCAGTGCTCAGCCTTCTTCACAGTCCAACTCTCACATCCATATATGACTACTGGAAAAACCATAGCCTTGACTAGATGGACCTTAGTCAGCAAAGTAATGTCTCTGCTTTTGAATATGCCATCTAGGTTGTTCATAACTTTTCTTCCAAGGAGAAAGTGTCTTTTAATTTCATGGCTGCAATCACCATCTATAGTGATTTTGGAGCCCCCCAAAATAAAGTCTGACACTGTTTCCACTGTTTCCCCATCTATTTCCCATGAAGTGATGGGACCAGATGCCATGATCTTCGTTTTCTGAATATTGAGCTTTAAGCCAACTTTTTCACTCTCCTCTTTTACTTTCATCAAGAGGCTTTTGAGTTCCTCTTCACTTTCTGCCATAAGGATGGTGTCATCTGCATATCTGAGGTTATTTATATTTCTCCCGGCAATCTTGATTTCAGCTTGTGTTTCTTCCAGTCCAGTGTTTCTCATGATGTACTCTGCATATAAGTTAAATAAGGAGGGTGACAATATACAGCCTTGACGTACTCTTTTTCCTATTTTGAACCAGTCTGTTGTTCCATGTCCAGTTCTAACTGTTGCTTCCTGACGTGCATACATATTTCTCAAGAGTCAGGTTAGGTGGTCTGGTATTCCCATCTCTTTCAGAATTTTCCACAGTCTATTGTGATCCACACAGTCAAAGGCTTTGGCATAGTCAATAAAGCAGAAATAGATGTTTTTCTGGAACTCTCTTGCTTTTTCCATGATCCAGTGGATGTTGGAAATTTGATCTCTGGTTCCTCTGCCTTTTCTAAAACCAGATTGAACATCAGGAAGTTCACAGTTCACGTATTGCTGAAGCTTAGCTTGGAGAATTTTGAGCATTACTTATAGAACACTCAAACCAGTAACAGCAGAATTCACATTCTTTTGAAGGGCACACACAGCAATTATCAAGATAGGTCATATTCAAGCAATGAAATATTCTCATTACACTCAAATGAAGTAAATGAAGTAAAACTAAGAATTGTCTTTTTGCCATAATGGACTTAAATTAGAAATCAAGATCAGAATAATACTTGAATTATCTTCAAGTGTTTTCAAAACTAAATAACATTTGTCTCAACAATACATGGACAAAACAGAATATGAAAAGGGAAAATAGAAAGCATTTAGTACAGAATGAAATATAATAGAAACATGACATATCAGACTTGTGTACTTCAATTGAAGCAGTGCTGAAAAAGAAATTTACAGCATTAGAATTCCTAAAGCTGAAATGAAGACAGGTTGTCATAGGATTGATTTAAGCTTCTGCCTTAAAGTAGTTGAAGAATAACATATATAAAGTAAGCAGAACAAGGAAATAATAGAGATAAAATCAGAAATCAAAGTGGAAAACATAATAATAATTTTTAAATTGCATAGATAAAACCAGAATATGAACACTTGAGTGGATCAATGAAGCTGATAAAGCTCTAACTAGAATGAATAAAAATAAAATTACCCATATTGGGGCTATGTGAGAAAGATGACCACAGATATAGAAATTTGAAGGTTAATAAGAGAATCAAATTTTTGTCTATTATTCTGAAATTTTAGGTGAAATGGGCAGTATTCTCTAACAATTTTCCAACTACCAATGCTCACTGAAGAAAAAAAATAACCTGAATAGCCCACTATCTACTAAAGAAATTTAATTTTTAGTTAAATTCCTATTCCTGTAGAATATGACAGGCTCAGATGTCATCAATGATGAAACATTAAAGAAAGCAATAATACCAACTCTACACAAAATCCTCAGGAAAACTAAAGGGAAGGGATAACTTCCCAACTCATTTTATGAGACTAGTATTTCACTGACAAGAAACCAGAAACATCAGTATAAAGAAGCCATAGACACATATTCCTCATGAACAGAGACAAGTATTACTTAAGATTTAGTGCATTATATCTGACAATGTATAAAAACAATAATATATCATGACCAATTTAATTTATTCTGTTATACAAGAAAAAGCATTTAACAATCCATCAATATATTTTACTATGTTTACAAACTTAAACCTGTGACCATCTTAATATATGAAGAAAAAATGACAAAACTCAACACCCATTCATAATAAAAATTTTCAGTAAACTATAAATATATGGAAACTTCCTAAACCTGACAAAGATATTTATGAAAGACCGACAACTAACATCATTCTTAATAGTGAAAGACTGAAGTTTTCCCTCCATTTTAGAACAAGGCAGGGAAAGTACTCTCCACAATATACTGTAAATATTGTATTGGCACTGCTGGCAGTGCTATAAGGTGAGATAAATAATTTACAGGCACACAGATTGAAAAGCAAAAAGTCTATTTTTAAATATCATTGTCAGCGATGTAGAAAGCCCTAAAAACTGTGTAAAGTTCTATAATTGTAAAGAGACTTTAGGTCACTCAGCAGTAAAGAACCCACCTGCCAATGCAGGAGACTATGGGTTCAGTCCCTGGGTAGGGAAGATTTCCTGGAGAAGGAAGTGACAATCCACTCCAGTATTCTTGCCTGGGAACTCCCATGAACAGAGGAGCTTGGCGGGCTACAGTGCACGGGGTTGCAAAAGAGGTGGACATGACTTAGCAACTAAACAATAACAACGCACAAAAAGTAATTGTGCATCTCAATACTAGGATGAAAAAATCTCAAGTCCTAATAAAATAGGTAATGTCACTGACAATAACAACCAAGGTGTTATACTTAGAGATAAATTTGGCAGAAGATACTTTGAGATCTCTACTCTGAAAACTATAACATTTCTGAGAGAAATAAAGACTTGTGAAAAATGGAAATACATATCCTGGTCATGGATCTTAATTCTCAATATTGTTAAGATGTTGGTGCTTTCTAAGTTGTTCTATAAATTAAATTCAATTTCAGGAACAATTTTACTAGGCTTTCCTTTTGGTAGAAATTAATAAGGTGTTTCTAATATTTATATAGGAATTCAAGGAGCTAGAATAGCCAAGGCTGGAGAAGGCAATGGCACCCCACTCCAGTACTCTTGCCTGGAAAATCCCATGGATGGAGGAGCCTGGTGGGCTGCAGTCCATGGGGTCGCTAAGAGTCAGACATGACTAAGCAACTTCACTTTCACTTTTCACTTTCATGAATTGGAGAAGGAAATGGCAACCCACTTCAGTGTTCTTGCCTGGAGAATCCCAGCGATGGGGGAGACTGGTGGGCTGCCGTCTACGGGGTCGTATAGAATCAGACACAACTGAAGCAACTTAATAGCAGCAGCAGCAGCAGAATAGCCAAGGCAACTTAAAACAAAAACAAAACGAAGACAAACAAACAAACCAAACAAACAAAATTAGAGGAAACACAGTACTCATTCCAGATTTACTATAAAGACACAGTAAGATAAAAGTTGAGACATGAACTAACATGCTCTATATGGAAGTGGACTGGAAAAGAGAGAACCAAAGATTATTTAAGAGAATTACAATAATTCTCACTTTTCAGAGTCATTGTACACCAGAGACAAATGGGAAGAATCTGTGAATAAGCCAGGAATTTGTGGCACCTTTTACCAGAAGGAAGGTTAAGGGTAGACAAGAGGGCTTCTATGTCTCCCAAAATGTGTCATAAATCAGAGAGAGAAAAAACAAACAAACAAAAAAAAGGCTCTGCCTGATAAGGAAAGACAATTATTTGTCCTGCTCCTGCTCAGTTGCTTCAGTTGTGTCTGACTCTTTGTGACCCTATGGACTGTAGCCTGCCAAGCCCCTCTGTCCTTGGAATTCTCCAGGCAAGAATACCCAAATTGGTTACCATGCCCTTCTCCAGGGAATCTTCCCCAGCCAGGGACTGAACCTGGGTATCCTGCATCTTCTGCATCGCAAGGGGATTCTTTACCGTTGAGCCACCAGGGAAGCCCAGTTATTTGTCCAGTTAGCGAAAAAAGGAAGAGAAGTTTTGAGAGAAATGGTGATTTTGCTTCCTTTTGTCAGGTTGGTTTATTTCCCCTCAGTTCTTGTCTCAGGGCAACAAAAATTTGAAACAATGGACACCAATCAAGAAAGGGAATGCAGACAGGCCTATGCCCAAGGCCGATTGACAGTTGCAAGTTACATAATAACAGGCTCTGTTGTGTATGTCTTCTCATAATTTAGTCTGTTATAATCAGATGTATATGTGTATGGAGTACTTATGAACCCTTATGGGCTCCTAGAGGTCTAATGTGACCTGAGGAAACCCCTGTGGTTAGTTTGTATATATTGTGTGTTTAGGGCACATGCTCTGAAGTTAGAGAAGCTCCTCTGGTTAGTTTGTAGCATATCTGTGAGCTCCTCTAGGCATGTCTGGGATGGGGTTTAGAGATCAATTTGCATCCTTCCAACCGTAATTGCTCATGCTGCTGAGGGTCAGACACAACTAAGCGACTTCATTTTCACTTTTCACTTTCATGCATTGGAGAAGGAAATGGCAACCCCACTCCAGTGTTCTTGCCTGGAGAATCCCAGGGACGGGGGAGCCTGGTGGGCTGCCGTCTCTGGGGTCGCACAGAGTCGGACACGGCTGAAGCGACTTAGCAGCAGCAGCAGCAGCAGCAGCAACTTCCTAACATTTTGAATAATAAAATAAATAAATAAATGCCAAAAAAAAAAAAAAAAAGAGAAACATATTTGGAACATCTAAGTGGAGAAGGTTACCATACTATTTAATTCCTGGTTCTGGCTGGTAAAAAAGATCTTAAGTAAAGATAAAGGTTTTATTTATTATTTATTTATTTATTTAAAGTTAACTGGTTCATTGGCATTTAAATAATTGAAAGCAGAGATTGTGGTTGTAATCATCAAGGAAGTGAAAAGGGTGAATTCTGAAGATAGAAAATGGTATTTTTAGTATTTAAGCAGACCGTATTAGAAGTCTGGAAATGAAACAGTCATTACCTGTGAATTAAAGTGTGTCACTAAAGACAATAGAGAAAAGGGGTTTCAGAAATTAGAAGTGGTCAATAATACCAATTCTTACAAGGGGTTATAATGACAGAGATCTCAAATTATCTGTTATTGGAAAAAATGTAAAAGACTCTATAGAACTTTCTGTGAAGCAATTATCTTTTCTACTTTCCAGATGCACTTTATCTATTAGTATCAGTGTTAGTATATTTGCTGTTTATCCTTTAAGTCCCCCAGTTAACTCCATGTGTCAAGAAACTAAGGTTCAGAAAATTTATGAAAATTTCTCACAGTCAGGCAGCTCTTAAGTGACAGAGTAATATCTAATAGGTTGACTCCAGAACATTTTTTCTTTTATCTTTGAAGTCTAATAACCGTCTGTCACAAAACAAAGATATTACATTACTATTGACTACAGTATCCACACTGACTGTTTCATACTGATGACTTGCTTATTTTTCTACTGAAAGTTTGCACCCCTTAATCTACATCTGGGCTACCATGGTAGCTCAGCTGGGAATCCGCCTGTAATGTAGGAGACACTGGTTTGATTCCTGGATCAGGAAGATCTGCTGTAGAAGGGATAGGCTACTCACTCCAGTATTCTTGGGCTTCCCTGGTGGCTCAGCTGGTAAAGAAAATCAGGCTGCAATGTGAGAGACCCTGGATTCAATCCCTGGGTTGGAAAAAGCCCCTGGAGAGGGTAATAGCTACCAATCCAGTATTCTGGCTTAGAGAATTCTGTGGACTGTAGAGTCCATGGGATCTCAGTGAGTAGGACATGACTGAGCGACTTTTATTTCTCTCATCTCCCCCACCACCCTCCCCTCTGGTAACCCATTTGTTCTGTATTTGTGATTCTGTTTTTGTTTTGTTATGCTTATTTGTTTTATTTTATTTTAGATTCCACATACAAGTGAAGTCATATGGTATTTATCTTTCTCTGACATTTAATTTAGCATAATAACCCTCTAGGTTCACCAATGTTTTTGCAAATGTGAATATTTCATTCTAGTTTTATATCTATACGTATATATATGAAAGAGAAAGTCACTCAGTCGTGTCCGACTCTTTGGGACTCTGCAGACTATGCAGCCCATGGAGTTCTCTAGGCGAGAACACTGGAGTGGGTAGCCTTTCCCCTTCTCCAGGGCATCTTCCCAACCCAGGGACTGAACCCATGTCTCCTGCATTGCAGGCAGATTCTTTATCAGTTGAGCCACAAGGGGAGCCCTTATATATATATATATATACACACACACACACACATCACATGTGTATATATATGTATATATACATACGCACACACCACATATTCTTTATCCAGTCATCTACGGATGGGTTCTTAGGCTTCTTTTGTATTTTGGCTATTGCAAATAACACTGCAATGAACATAGGGGTATGTACATATATCATTTCAAATTAGTGTTTTCCTTTTCTTAGAATAAATATCCAGGAATAGAATCGGTGAATTGTATGGCAGTTTTACTTTTAATTTTTTAATAACTCTATACTGTTTTCTATAGTGGTTGTATCAATGAACTTTCCAACCAACAGTGAATGACGATTTTCTTTTCTCCACAACCTTGCCAACACTTGATCATATGTGGCTTGAACTGCTATCTCTCCAAGGAGTATCTCAGAGCCTGTGTAATTCCCCTCCTCCTCTGTGTTCTCTCCTGGGGGTGTGGGTCCCTACTTGATCCCTTGTCTTCCCTTCCTATCCGACTCTGTGTGTATCTTTCTTTACAACCTTGATTGAGAAGAGTCTGCCAGTCTCCAGTTTGTTTTCAGTCAGAATTGGTCCACACATAGATGTATATTTTATGTGTTCATGGGGGCAGGTGACATCAGCATCCTCCTACTTTGCCATTTGATCACCTCTCTGGTGGATTTTATTATTGCTGATTCTATTTTTATTACTGGTTATGTGTCTGCTCAAACTTGAGAGATCATATGTTTCTGGGAATTTGTCCATTTCTTGTAGGTTGTCCATTTTATTGGTATATAATTGTTCATAATAATCACTTATGATCCTTTGTACTTCTGTGGTGTTGATTGTAATTTCTTTTCATTTTTGATTTTATTTGTTTGGGCTCTCTCTTTTATGAGTCTGGTTAAAGTGTCATCAATTTTGTTCATCTTTTCAAGAAACCAGCTCTTACTGATCTTTTTCTATTTTTTGGCTGTATTTTAGGTTTTTTTTGTTCTGATTTTCGGATTTTGTTAGTTCTTCTTTTCCTAGGTTTTTAGGTGTAAATATAGGTTGTTCATTCGAGATTTTTCTCCATTTCTGAGATAGGCTTGTATCACTATAAATTTCCCTTTTAGAACTGCTTTGCTGCATGTCCTAGATTTTGAATTACTGTTTTCTCATTTCCATTGCGTCCAGACGTTTTTTTTTTTACTGGTAATTATTCTTTGATTTCTTCAGTGGCTCACTGGGTCATTCCAGAACCTATTTTCTTAAACTCTTTCTTTGAATTAATTTATAACCTAACTGAGATCCGATTTAGTAGATATGTAGTGTTGTAGGTAAAACTTGTATTAAGAAATCAAAAATGAATGAGACATCTACCCATTTATTCATTCACTTATTCACTGTATACTTATGTTATATATTCAATATTTACTCTATATATTCAATATTGTCTAAAGACCTGGTATTTTATTAAGCACTGGAAATACCAAATAAATAAATAAATAAAAGAATAAGTTGAGGTCTTTACACTAGATTTCATTATGTTTTGAAGTGATTTTGCATTTTAAAATTTGTTCCAAAATAGAAATATCACTTAGATAGCAGTTAGAATAGAACATATCTTTTGTAAGGTAATAAATCAATAAACATTATCACACACTGAAACAAAAAAAAAAGACCTTCAGAGGAAGATGTAGAAACAAAGATAATGATGAGGGTATGGTCTATGGAACAAGTGTGCTGAGGAGATGTGAAATATGGCTACAATTATGAAAGCAGCAGTTCCTGAAAATTGTTGAGATGATACCCATGTAACCCATTTATTACTGGGTTTAGACTGAAGTTTTGTTCCCGCAGCCCAAGTCATGTGTTGAAACCCTGATCTCCAATGTTATGGTTTTGGAGGTAGAGATCTTAGGAGGTATTTAGGCTCAGATGAGGTCATAAGGATTTGGCTCCCATGAGGGGATTAATGTCATTGTAAGCAGAGGACGAGGGACTAGAGACCTGTGCTCTCTCTGCCTCTCTTCCTCCCTTCCCACATTTAAGGACATAGCAAACAGGCAACTCTCCTCAAGCCAGGAAGAGATCTCTTACTGGACTGAAATCTGCCAGCACTTTGATCTTGAAGTTCTTATCTTTCAGAACTGTAAGAAATCAGTGTCTGTTTGTTTTTTTTTTTTTTAAGCAACCAGTCTATGGTATTCTGTTACAGTAACCTAAACTAAGACACCTTCCGTCTTTGAATTCATTTTAAATTTATACAAATAATAAAAGAATTCAAATTTATAAGCAAATACAAAAGGGTGGTTCATTCGGAAAAGATTATCTCAGCAAGAATTTTGAGAGTTTCAATATTGTGAAATATATATCTGTGTTTTCTCACATGCATGTTTTGTCCAAGGAAATACAGAATTCCTTATGTCAAAATTAAACTTTATTGCAAACAATAGAAATGCAAAATTTGAAAAACCTTAGAAAATATTTTTTACCCCTCAGGAAACCTTCTTAGCACACTGAGAACATCCAGGATAATTGGCATTTCTAGAAAGGGAGAGTCTCCGATAATTCTTTATACTTCTTGTCTCTAAGTCAGAAAATTGTTGATTTTTTTGCAACCTAAATCTTTCTTTTTACAAATTAAGCCCATTGGGTGCTCTTTTTTGGTCTGGTTTTAAGGTTAGTGAACTTAAATAAAGGTTTAAAATACACTGTTGTTATTAATATATTTAATATATTCAATACAAATATAATTTTGATGTTCATTTACTAAAAATACAGTTAAATGCAGAAAAGTAGGAATTCGCTTTTTAGAATTACAGAGAATAGCCAAATTAAGAATAAATAAAATTAAGTTGTATTGTTTACTATGAAACCTCAGGAGAAATATTTATAATAAATCAGAAAAAAATTGATAAAACATTGTTAGTGAATGAAACTAAGTATTCATCATTTTCATTTATCTCTTTATACACCAATAGCATTACTGGTTGTTTATCAAATAAACCAATTATAATATTATTATTATTTACTGTGTCAACTGGTTACTCCCCATCTTCCCCAAAATAAGTCCACCAGAATTTACATGTGGTTCAAGCAAAACTGAGGTTCTTAAAACTACTACAGCAAGGAATAACAGCTTGATAAAGTCTGAATAATATGTTAAGTGAAAGAGGAAAACTAGTATCATATTTTTTGGCTTTGGAATCTGATAGCAAATAGTTTAAGACATATTAAATACAGGGAACTGATTAGAGTTGGGTAAATTTCATGCCATAAGACTTGAGTATTGCAAGGATCTTGAAACAAATTTTGATAAGTAGAACATTTGTTTGAAAAGCAAGCTTTATGGCCAAGTTGCCAATCTAATGTCCTGAAAATAAATTTTTTGCCCAAATGAGGAAACTATTTGCCCCCAAAATAGTTTTATAGAGACTCCTGTAGTAAATAATCTAGTTATTTATTCCAGGCTTACCATTTTGGGCAAGAATATTTTAATAGCAAATATTTAACCAATGTTGAAACCTGGTTTCAACTTTCAGTCTTCATAGTTCAGATGAATGAAGTAAGCTCGATTCTCAAGTGCTCACTGCAAACATTCAATCAGGTGAAATTTCCCAAATCCTGAACAGGCTGGGTTTTCCTTGGAAAAACTTGTTGAGAATCCAGGCTTTTCATTCACTTGTTACTGAGTAGCAAGTGAGGCATTTTTTCTTGTTGCTAGATCGGCTACTCTGTTGGTTTAACGTTTTAGGACTTATGGATAAAACAAGTACTGGCAACTTGTTTATTGTAGTTGTTTGATTACATACAATTACCATATTTGAAATGTAAGAACCCAATTGACTTTTCACAATACATTTGAAATAGAAAGCTGAATTTTACAAGGAAACATCATGGTTTCTGAATCATGTCTGATCAGTGAATATCTGGACTATACTTAATCGAAACTTGAAATTTGCATCCATTGATCATCTTTTTAAGGTTGCTTGAGGAAGCAAGAAATTCATCTACTTTATGTCATAAGATTTTTTTGTTATTATATAAATTTTTGTTCAAATTATTGTTCTTCATTTGAATAGGCAGGATGAGTTTCAGATCCTGGGGGATTCACTGGCTTTCAATATTAAGCCTAGCTTTCTTCCCTGTCCTCAGCATATGGCCCACCCTTGTTTGCAGGTTTGAGATATTAAAATCCAGCCATTATGCTGGAGTACCATGTTTTACCCCTTCACAGGATCAAAGAAGGAAAGCACATAACATTAAAACTCTCTTGTGTTTTACTTATTTATGTGACACTGAGTTCAGTCTGCAAAGCCCAATTGTTGATAAGATAAAATATAGCCCGCTTTTGGTTGAATTCTTGGAAACTAAATTAAAAGACTGTTTTTAACACATTGAAAACATACAGCATGATCAAGTGGAGTTTATCCCAGAGATGCAAGGATTCTTCAACATATGCAAAACAGTCAATGTAATACAGCATATAAATCAATTGAAAGATAAAAAAAATGATAATCTTAATAGATGCAGGAAAATTTAACACCCATTTATGATAAAAACTCTCCAGAAAATGAGCATAAAAGGAAACTATCTCAACATAATGAAGGCCATATGTGACAAACCCACCACAAACATTATTCTCCATGGTGAAAAACTGAAAGTATATCCACTAAGATCAGGAACAAGACAAGGGTGCCCATTCTCCTCCTATCATTTAATATAGTTTTGGAAGTCCTAGTCACAACAATGGGAAGAGAAAAATAAAAGTAATGCAAATTGGAAAAAAAAAGAAGTAAAACTCTCACTGTTTTCAGACAAGATGATACTATATATAGAAAACCCTAAAGATGCCATCAGAAAATTACTTGAGCTAATCAATGAATTTAGTAAAGTTGCAGGGTACTAACTTAATACACAAAAATACCTTGCATCCTTATACACTAACAACAAAAAAATCTGAAAGAGAAATTAAGGAAGCAATCTCATTCACCATGGCATCAAAGATAATAAAACACCTAGGAATAAACCTACCTCAAAAGACCTGTACACAGAAAAACTGTAAGACATTGATGGAAAAGATGAATAAATAAATAAAGACAATACAAACAGATGGAGAGATATATCATGTTCTTAAATTGGAAGAATCAATACTGTTAAAAATGACTATACAACCCAAAGCAATCTACAGATTCAATGCAATCCCTATCAAATTGCCAATGATGTCTTTCTCCAGAACTAGAACAAAAATATTCACAATTTGTATGGAAACACAAAAGATCTTGAATAACCTCACCAAAGCAATCGTGAGAAAAAAGAATGGAGCTGGTGGAATCAACTTCCCTGACTTCAGACTATACTACAAAACTCCAGGGACCAAGACAGTATGGTACTGGCACAAAAACTGAAATGCAGATCAATGTAGCAAGATAGAAATCATAGAGATACACCCATGCACTTAAGGGTACCTTATTTTTGACAAAGGAGACAAGAATATACACTGGAGAAAAGATAGCTCTTCAATAAGTGGTGCTGGGAAAATGTGGAGAGCTACACATTAAATAATCAAATTAGAATGCTTCCTAATACCAAACACACAAAAAAACTCAAAGTGGATTACAGATTTATGTAAGACCATAAAATATAAAGCTCTGAGAGGAAAACCTAGGTAGTACATTCCTTGACATAATTCACAGCATAATAAAAATTTAAAGACATAAATCTATGACCCAGCTCCTAGAGTAATGGAAATAAGATAAAAATAAACAAATGGGATCTAATTATATCTAAAAGCTTTTGCACAGCAAAGGAAACCATGAATAAAATGAAAAGACAATCTTCAGAATGGGGGAAAAAAAAATTCTTGCAACTGAAACAACTGACAAAGGATTAATCTCCAAAACATTCAAGCAGTTCATGCAACTCAATATCAGAAAAGCAAACAACCCAGCAAAAAATGGGCAGAAAACCTTAAAAGACATTTCTCCAAAGAAGATATACAGATGGCCAGCAAACACAACAAAAAGATGCTCATCACTGACCATTATTTGAGAAATGCAAATATATTGAGAAATGCAAACTACAATGAGTATCACCTCACGCTGGTCAGAATAACTATCATCAAAAAATCTACAAACAATAGATGCTGGAGAGGATATGGAGAAAAGGGAACCCTCTTCTACTGTTGATGGGAATGTAAATTGATACAGCCACGATGGAGAACAGTGTGTATTGTACTGTGCTTAGTCATTCAATTGTGTCTGACTCTTTGCGACACTATGGACCGTAGCCAGCCAGGCTCCTCTGTCCATGGGAATTCTCCAGGCAAGAATACTGGAGTGGGTTCCTGTGCCTTCCTCCATGGGATCTTTCCAACCCAGGGATCAAACCCAGGTCTTTAACATTTCAGGTGGATTCTTTACCATCTGAGCCCCTGGAGATTCCTTAAAAAACTAGTAATGAAACTACTATAATGCCCAGAAGTCCCACTACTGAGCGTATACTCTGAGTAAATCTATACTTGAAAAGGACACATGTACCCCCATGTTCATTGCAGCAGTATTTACAATAGGTAGGTCATGGAAGTCACCTAGATGTCCACTGGCAGATGAATGAATAAAGAAGTTGTTGTACATATATGTGATGAAATATTACTCAGCCATTTAAAAAGAATGTATTCAATTCTAGTGAGGTGGATGAACCTAGAGCCTGTTATACAGAGTGAAGTAAGTCAAATGAGAAAAACAAATACCAATACCTATGTATACATGGAACCTAGTAATATGGTACTGATGAATCTATTTGCAGAGCAGAAATAGGCATGAAGACTTCAAGAACAGGCTTGTGGACACAGCAGAGGAAGGAGACAGTGAGACAGACTGGATTGAGAAAGTAGCATTGAAACATGCATATTGCTGCTAAGTCATTTCAGTCGTGTCCAACTCTGTGTGACCCCATAGACGGCAGCCCACCAGGCTCGCCCATCCCTGGGATTCTCCAGGCAAGAACACTGGAGTGGGTTGCCATTTCCTTCTCCAATGCACAAAAGTGAAAAGTCAAAGTGAAGTTGCTCAGTCGTGTCTGACCCTCAGCGACCCCATGGACTGCAGCCTACCAGGCTTCTCCATCCATGGGATTTTCCAGGCAAGAGTACTGGAGTGGGGTGCCATTGCCTACCATATGTAAAATAGATAGTCAATGGAAGATGCCCCTATGATAACACAGAGAGCTCAACATAGTACTCTGTGAGAACCTAGATGGGCAGGATAGGGTGGAGGGGTAGGAGACCAGTTTCAAGAGGGAGCAGAATATGTATGCTGCTGCTGCTAAGGCGCTTCAGTTGTGTCTGACTTTGTGCGACCCTATAGACGGCAGCCCACCAGGCTCCTCCATCCATGGGATTTTCCAGGCAAGAACACTGGAGTGGGGTGCCATTGCTTTCTCTGAGAATATGTATACTAATGGCTGATTCATGCTGTTATATAGCAGAAGCTGACACAATATTATAAAGCAATTATCCTCCGATTAAAAATAAACTTTAAAAAAGACAAAAAAGAATAAAAAACACAGAAAAGAAAAAAAAATTGTTGTTAAAATAATGCAGCTTATTTTCTGAAAAATAAGTTGGAATTTGTGAAGCTGATGAAAAAAAAATTTTTTAAGGCAATGGACAACATAGAGGGTGGCCCAGACTATAGGAAAAAAGCATATCTAATTCTTCTTTCATCATCTCTTTCCTAACAGATAACAGTGAAGTTATACATGGCTTATACTCCTTTAGATCCATTGAAGCCTCTGGGCACACTGAATAAGTGCTTGGCTCTGTGTCCATCCTGGTATGGGGTGCAGGGTCATCCATGTGGATAAGCGACATAGTCAGTCTATCCATAGTTTACATTTGCTGCTATTCATATAATTTAACCCTCTCAGCTTCAAATCAACCCCTCCTTTTCCTCTGGGAATATAAAACACATTCAGCTAAAAGTCGATTCCTAGTTTGTTTTCTGTCTTGTACATTGTTCCAACGAATGGTTCCATTAAACTCACTAGATAACTTTACATGATGTGTCATATAATTAATATCAATATAAATTAAATAATAAAAAGTCAGTTACATAGAATTCTCAAGTTTTATAGGATAGGAAACACTTGATTACTGCAAATATCCTTT
Source organism: Capra hircus (assembly GCF_001704415.2). Classification (NCBI taxonomy): domain Eukaryota; kingdom Metazoa; phylum Chordata; class Mammalia; order Artiodactyla; family Bovidae; genus Capra; species Capra hircus. The sequence continues at coordinate 32,445,211 of NC_030821.1, read as the reverse complement.
CATTGCCAAATTCTGTATCCCCTCAGAACTGATACAATTAACCTCTCCAAACATCACACAGGTTCTTCTCTGGTGGCTCAAATGGTAAAGAATCTGGCTGCCACGCAGAAGACCTGGGTTTGATCCCTGGATTGGGAAGTTCCCTGGGAGAAAGGCATGGCTTCCCCACTCCAGTATTCTTGCCTGGAGAATCCCCATGGACAGAGGAGCCCGGCAGGCTATAGCCCATGGGGTCACAACATCGGACACAACTAAGCAACTAAACACAGCACATCATCACACAGAGTTTAATTTTCAAAAATAAAATCACTATCTGCATTTCCTTACTTCCTTCTTTTTTTTCTCTTCCAGCCAAAGGTAATTTATTCAGGTATTCAGGAGTGGTTTTTTTTTTCAGAATATACATCTTCATCATCAGAGGCAGTTTTCAGTATTTTTCCTAGAACCATGCTCCAGTAATTTCTAGTGGGAGTGTCCCTATCTCATGTGTTCTTTATATAAAATGTTTCAGAACACAAAGAACACTCAAAATAATATACATAACAAGTCTCACCACATTCAAAAAACAGAAGCAAGTTCTCAAACCGAACATAGGAACTGCACAGTTATTTAATCAATTGCCTTTTACAACTGTATTTCACTGACAGATGCTCTCAAAATTAAAGGCGTTAATTATTTTCTAGCCCAAATTGCTGTTGAAAGATTGGGGTAAACATCTATATGGAGAAAAAAGGAATAAAATCTATAAGATATATAATGAGACAGAGAGAACAGAAGAACAAAATAAAATATTCCAGCCTGAGTCTACTCTGTGTATATTTAAATCTCATTAGGGAGAAATTCCCATCAAGAGGGTAATTATCTCACTAAAATTGCCATACCTTGGGCAACAAAAAAACCCACACACAAATTAACTGTTCTCCTTAGAGGCAAATAAGAAATAGTCTTACCTTGTAATTTTTTTTTCCTAATTATAAACTTGCAACTAGTGGATAAATAATATGTTCGAGACCTAATGTATGGCATTGTGATTACAGTCAACAATACATTATTACAAGCATACTTTGTTTTTACTGTGTTTTGTAGATATTGTGGTTTCTTTCTTTCTTTCTTTCTTTTTTTTTTTTTTTTACAAAGTCAAGGTTTGTGTCAACTTTGCCTGGAGCAAGTCCTTCGATGCCATCTTTCTAACAGCATTTGCTCACTTGGTGTCTTTGCGACATGATTTGGTAAGTCTCCTGCTATTTCAAACACTTATATTTGTTATGATGACCTAGGATCAGTGATCTCTGATGTTCCTATCATAGTTGTTTTGGGGCACCATGAACCATGCCCGTATTAGACAGTGAACTTAACACTTGTGTTCTGACTGTAGTCCCCTTGCCTTTCTCCCTCTCCTCTGGCCTTCCTATTCCCTGAAACAAAGTGGTATTGAAATTAGACCAATTAAAAATCTTACAATGGCCTCTAAATATTCAAGTGAAAGGAAAAGTACCATGTCTCTCATTATAAAAAGTACTATGCCTCTCATTTCAAAAGCGGGAACTGATTAAGCTTAGTGAGGAAGGCATGTTGAAAGCTGAGACAGGCTGAAAACTAGGCTTCTTGCACCAGTTAGCCAAGTTGAGAAGGCAAAGGAGAGGTTCTTACAATTCAAAGCAGAATTTCAATCAACACACAAATGATAAGAAATTTAACAGCTGCTAGGGAGAAAGTTTTTGTGGTCTGAAAAAAAGAGCAAACCAACCACAGTTTTGCCTTAAGCCAAAAACCTTAGTCTTAGAGGGTTGCTTAGAGTAATAAAGAAGGCTGAGAGAGGTGAAGAAGCTGCTGAAGAAATCTCTGTGGCCAGTAGGGTTTGATTCATGAGTTTTAAGGACAGAAGCAGTTTCTATAACATAAAAGTACAAGGTGAAACTGCAAACGTTGATGTAGAAGCTGTAGTAAGTTATCCAGAAGATATAACTGAGATGATCAATGAAGGTGGCTACACTAAACAACACATTTTCAATGTATCTGAAGAAGCTGGTGGTGGGGGTGGTTTAGTCGTTAAGTTGTGTTCGACTCTTTATGACCCCATAGAACTGTAGCCTGCTAGGCTCCACTGTCCATGGGATTTTCCAGGCAAGAACACTGGAGTGGGTTGCCATTTCCTCTTGCAATGAAGCAGCTGTATGTTGGGGAAAGATGCCATTTAAGACTTTCATAGCCTGAATGCTTGGCTTCAAATCTTCAAAGGACAGGCTGACTCACATTAGGAGGAAATGCAGCTGGTTACTTAAAGTTGAAGCCAATGCTCATTTCCCATTCCCCAAATCCTAGGACCCTTAAGAATTATGCTCAATCTACTCTCTTGTATAAATGGCACAACAAGGCCTGGAGGACAACACATCTGTTTACAACTTGGTTTCCTGAATATTTTAAATCCAGTGTTGAAAACTACTGTTCAAAAAATAAACACATAAATGATTGCTTTCAAAATATTACTGCTCACTGACAATGCAACTGGTCACCGAACATCTCTGGTGGAAATTAATAATTAAGGAATTTAATGTATTTTAATGCTTGCTAATATAACATCCATTCTGCAACCATTCAATAGATCCAAGAGTTATTTTGATTTTAAAGCCTCATTATTTAAGAAATATATTTTGTAAGGCTATAGCTATCATAGAAAGTGAATCTTCTGTTGGATCTAGGCAAAGTAAACAGAAACCTTCTGGAAAGGATTCACCATTCTAAATGTCATTAAGAACTTTTGTGATTCACTGGGAGAGGTCAGAATACAAACATTAACAGAAATTTGGAAGAAGTTGATCTGAACCCTCATTGGTGACTTTGGGGGGTTCAAGACTTGAGTGGAGGAAATCACTACAGATGTGATGGAAATAGCATGCTGCTGCTGCTGCTGCTGCTGCTGAGTCGCTTCAGTCGTGTCCGACTCTGTGCGACCCCATAGACGGCAGCCCACCAGACTTCCCCGTCCCTGGGATTCTCCAGGCAAGAACATTGGAGTGGGTTGCCATTTCCTTCTCCAATGCATGAAAATGAAATGTGAAAGTGAAGTCGCTCAGTTGTGTCCAACCCTCAGCGACCCCATGGACTGCAGCCTTCCAGGCTCCTCAGTCTATGGAATTTTCCAGGCAAGAGTACTGGAGTGGGGTGCCATTGCCTTCTCTGGGAAATAGCATGAGAACTCGAATTAGAAGCAAAGTCTAAAGATGAGACTGAACTGTGGCAATTTCATGATAAAACTTTAATGGATGAAGAGTTGCTTCTTATGGATGAGCAAAGAAAGTTGTTTCTTGAAATAAAATCTACTGGTAACGATGCTGTAAAGATTGTTGGAATGACAACACAGGATTAAATCTGTCATCAACTTAGTTGATAAAGCAGTGGCAGGGTTTGAGAGAATTAACTCCAATTTTGAAAAGAAGTTCTACCAGGGTGCCATCACCTTCTCTGCTACAGTGAATAAAACGCTATCAAACAGTATTGCCTGCTCCAGAGATATCATTCTTGAATGAAAGAGCCAATCAATGTGGCAAAATTTATTGTTGTATATTTTAAGAAATTGTCACACCTTCCTTTTGGAACTGGAGTGTCACCTTCCATTTCTTCACTTTATGTTTATCTTTAGAACTGAATTGTGTCTCCTGAAAGCACCGTGTAGTTGGATCTTGTTTTTTAATCCACACAAGCACTGTGTCTTTTGATTGATGACTGGATGAATTGATGAATTCATTCCATTTATTTTTAGGGTGATTATTGAAAGATGAGGACTTAGTACTGCCTTTTATCTTTGTTTTCTTATTTCTTTATATCCGTTGTTTCTTTCCCATTGTCTTCTGTCTCATTTGATTCAGTCATTGTCTATGACCTTTTTCTCAGTTTCTTTTATTTTTGTGTTTCATGTTTATGTTTTATGTTTATGTTTGATATTACCCTGAGGTTTGTATAAAAAGTCCCATAGATAAAGTATTCCCGTTTCCACTGATAGCATCTTAACTTACTTACCTGAGTTCCATTTTTTTCTTTTCCCCCTTTTATTTCTTTATTATCTCAAATTATTCCTTTTTATGTTGTGAGTTTGTTACCGAACTGAAATAGCTGTCATTATTTTTCTACTTTTTTTTCTCTCTTTAATCATTATGTTTTAATAAATGTTTAAGAACCTATTCTGACAAACAGTTGAAATTTTCTGGTTCTATCTATTTTTATCTTGCTTAGGGTTTTGTGTATTTTTCCTGACTTATCTATGGTAGAAGAACACCTCTCAGCAGGTTCAGTGTTGATGAACTCTCTCAGCTTTTGCTTGGGAAAGTCTTTATTTCTCCTTCATATCTGAATGACAACTTTTCTGGATAGAGTATTCTTGGATGAGTTTTTATCTTTCAGTGTTTTGAGAATGTCATTCCTCTTCTTCCTGACTCATAGGGTTTCTGCAAAAAATCTGCTCATTGATTATTGGGGGTTCCTTTGTAGATTATCATCCTTTTTTCTTCTGGAGACCATTACAATTCTTTCTTTGTCATTAACTCTTGGCAATTTTAATATTATGTATCTTGGAGGAGATTTTTTTGTGGTGAGGTAGTTAAGTGTTCTCCCAGCTTCACGGACGTGTACGTTCAGTTCCTTTCCCGGGTTTGAGAATTTCTCAGCTATAATTCTTTAAATAGTCTCTCTGTTCACTTTTCCCTCTCTTCTTTTTCCAGGATACCCATTACCCTAATGATGTCTTTCTTGAGTCAGAAAGTTCTCAAAGAATTTCCTCATTTTTAAAACATGTCTCTCTTTTATTTATTTCATGTCTAGATTTCTATCTTTGAGCTTGCTAAATCTGTCTTCCATGTGGACTGGTATATTTCTAACACTTTCTTTTGCATTCTTCGTCTTGCCAGTAAACAAGTCAGTATACTCAGTAAAAATTCTTCAGCTCCAGAATTTCAGTTAGATTCTCTTAGAGAGTTTCAATCTCTTTGATAAAATATGCCTTCGATTCACTAAATTGCCTTTCTGAGTTTTCTTGTATCTCACTGAGGTTTTTCATGAGACCTATTTTGAATCCTTTTATTTGTTAGGTCACAAAACTCCATGAATTTAAATTTGCTTTCTGGACTGTCCTTTTATTCTTGCGGTATAGTGCAGCTGTGGTTCTTCACCACGCTTTATCAATTATTCCTCTGCTGGAACATTTGAAGTTAAATGACAGGTTAGACATTAGAGTCCTTTCTTTTGTTCTCTGGTAGGTGGCACTATAGCACAAGTTTTTAGATTCTCTTCCATGAACTGCCTCTGGTTCTATTTGAGAGATGGCACTTTCCAGTCTCCATGTCTTTATAAGGGATGGAATTCTGTGCTTTCCTTGTCAGTTCTTGCTCCTCCAGGGTCACTGTTGCCTTGCTTCTGCCAGAGCTGCTGTTATCACTGGGATTGAGGGCGCTTCCTTTATGTTTGGTATCCCCCAAGTCATAAGACTCCACTTCTGTTTGGGGAGGGCCTTGGAGGGGAGGTGTGGAACTGGGGCCTGTTGCGCAGGTGCCCCTACCTTGTGTGGTTTCATAGGGTTCATGCGCTCTACCGCCACAGGTGGGAGAACTTGAGCCAGGATGATGGGCGCTTCACTGATTGGTGCATGAGGTTCCAGGCCCATGACCACTGCTGCCTAGCTAACTGTGGCTACAAGGACCACTGCTCAAGAGACTGGAGTTGAGTGTACTGCCTCCCTTGTTGCTACTGGGTTCTAAGCTGCTGGCTTAGTTCCCACTGTCAGAGGGCCAGGATTGCAGTCTCAGACCCCATGGTTCCCTAGGTTCTTTATCCTCTGTGTCTCCTAGTCTGTTCACCTTCAGAGGTAACAGATGCATGGAATTCTCCAGCATCCTATTGTGCTGGGCAGAGGAACATTTGTTCAGTTGTGGATGTTTCACTGGTTGTAGATTAAAGGGGATAGAGAAAGGTACTTTTTCACTCTGCCATATTGCTGCTATCAGCCCAAATATAACTTTCATATACATTAGAAAATCAAAACATTTGTATGATTAGCTAGATTGCTATATTCGTGTTAGTGCAATGGTCTGGAACCAAACCCATAGTATTTCTCAGGTGTTCCTGTATATATGTTTCAAAAATGCTAAGAGACTAGATCTTAACGGGTCTCACCAAAAATAAGTAATTATGTGGTGTGATAAAAGTGTTAGCTAAAGTTATAATGACAATCACATGTGGTATAATTGTATCAAATCAACATGTTTTTCATTTTAAACTTCCCCAATGATATATGTTAAGAAAGGCAAAAATTTAGAAATAGTAGAAGCAAAGCCACTTGATTACTAAAGAGTAATAGTCAGAGTCTACTCTGCGCACTAAAAAAATTTGCAAACCAGGAGCTCTCAGACTGACAGTGGAATGGTGCTCAGAGGTATATTGCTTATAAGATGGTTTTATACAGTGAGACACAAAGGCTGTTCATAATTTAAAGTGATTGCTTATAACATTAGATAGAGTTCTCCCTAGTTATAGGGGACTGGTAAAAAGTGGGTTTCTTGTTTTTGTTGTTCAGTTGCTAAGCTGTGTCCCGCTCTTTGCAACCTCAGCGCCTGCAGCATGACAGGATCCCCTGTCCTTCACTATCTCCCGGAGTTTGCTAAGATTTATGTCCATTGAGTTGGTGATGCTATCTAATCATCTCATCCTCTGCTGCCCCCTTCTCCTTTTGCCTTCAATCTTTCTCAGTATCAGGGTCTTCTCCAATGAATCAGGTCTTCACATTAGGTGGCCAAAGTATTGGAGCTTCAGCTTCAGCATCAGTCCTTCCAATGAATATTCAGGGTTGATATACTTTAGGATAGATCGGTTTGAGCTTCTTGCTGTCCAAGGGATTCTCAAGAGTCTTCTCCAGCACTGCAATTTGAAAGCATCAATTCTTCAGCGCTGAACCTTCTTTATGGTCCAATTTTCACATCTGTATAAGACTACTGGAAAAACCATAGCTTTGACTATTCAGACCTTTGTCAGCAAGGTGATGTCTCTGCTTTTTAATATGATGTCCAGTTTTGTCATAGTTTTCCTTCCAAGGAGCAAGCTTCTTTTAATTTCATGGCTGCAGTCACCATCTGAAGTAATTTATATCAATTTGGGGAAACTTTATATTTTGTTTATTATTTTCAGAGATATTTATAAGAAGTGGCCCAAATTGAGTTTCATTTGTTCTGCAAAAAATCTGAAATAAGTTTCAATTGTATGGCTTAATTGGTTTTATCTGCTCAGGGAATGTACAAGACCAGTTATTATTTTATATTTGATTTTAAGAATTACATCTCAATTTTTTTTAAAAGGTGGGATCTCCAAGCCTTGGATTTTTCTCAAAGTTCCCTCCTTTTGTATATCTACTAAATGTATATACTATGTATTAATTGACCTTTATTATGGGAAAGTCACTGTGCTCTTGGTGTCCCAATTGCAGGGCTGAATTCTAGACATGCTTAGAAGCTCAGTCTATATTTTCTTTAATAGTGGAAAATATATTTAAACCAAGATATGTATATAGTATATGCATGCATGTAGTATGTAGAGGTATAGAGTATATAGAGCTGCATAGTATATATATGGTATATAGAGGCATTTAGTATAGAGTGTAGAGGACAACAGAGGATGAGATGGCTGGAAGGCATCACTGATGCAATGGACACGAACTTGGGAAAATTCTGGAAGATGGTAAGTGAAGCCTGGTGTGCTGCGGTCAATGGGATCACGAAGAGTCAGACATGACTAGGGAACTGAACAACAACATATTATAGTATATGCATACATGGCAGAGTATATCTATAATAGCATACACTATATGATTTTCATTTTTCAATGTCACTCCTGATTTTCTCTTCATATATCTTTAGCCCTTAAATGATCTCCAAATCTTATTCATCTGACTTGTCTTTCTTGCCATCATGTCTTCTCTCTCCATCTACTCTTCAGAAATCTTCCCCTAATCCCTGACACCAAGATAGATGGTCCCTTCCCATCCCATGGTTACCAAAGTGAAGAATCTTTTGTTAGTTCTGAATCTCAGCTGTTGCTTTTTGTTTTACTGAAGCCACTGTTCCAGGGTCCCCAATAAAATAGATATATCCACTACTTAGTAAGCCCTCATGAATACTTTGCCTTTGCTAGGTTTGGAATTACTCTTGAGATTTGAGCAAACTTGGCCACAGTGACAAGAAAACTAAAAAGCTTTTTTATTAGCTCCTTTTACACAGCAGCTATTCCTGTCAGTACTTGTTCTGCTGTTCCGTGTCACTGTCCTCCTGTCATTTGCTCTTGTACTCTCTTGTACTCTGTTTTTATCTCTCTGGAGAAGTGGTCTATAACTTTAATGATGGGATGGCCCAATTTTTACCACCATACAGCTTGTTAGGTGGGTTCTTATTCTTTTCCACCATGTACATGGATGACCTTTTTATTAGATTCCAGTGTCTTCCTTGAATTTTTCTTCCTCATGGGTTTTGTCCTACCAAGAACATCACATAATCAAAAAATGTATATTTTACAATTTCTGAGATACTCCTTCCAAAGCCAATTCAATAATACATTCAGATGACCAAAAACATCCTCCCACAGATACAGTTTTTCTTCTGTCTTTGACCAAATGTGATCCTAGAATTTTAGAGTTGCAAGTATAGATTGGTTTAATTTTTAATTAGGCTGTGGATTTCTGATAATGCCACTGGTGTATTCTTTATTACAGTCCAAGAAATTAGAAACTCTTCATAGTACTAAGATTCTCCACTTCTTTAATATTCTTTTGCTTCTTTATTTTAAATACTATTATTATGGGGACCCTAAGAATGTGCATGAACTAAGTAGGATTCAATTCAAGATATGAAACTAATACATATTTTACTTACAGAATTATATTTGCATATTTTTATAAGAAGCGCTTATTATCAGTGATTTGAGATGAGATCACCACTTAAAATGTAGAACAAAGTAATTAGGTACTTGAATTAATGGTGTGTATGTAGGGAGTAAAATGGCTAAAAGAAGATAACTCCTCTTCTTTATTAATTTTCTTAACAAAAATTACAAAATAGTTTGGATATTCAACCATTTATAAAGAACAGTATAATGAACATGTGTTTATTCACAACCCAGTATAAGAAAAGTAAATTTAAAATGCAATAGAAGCTATGTTTCTCTACTCAATGGAAATTACTATTTCCTGCTCACCTAAACAACTTGCACACATCTGTCATTCTGAATTGGATGTTTCCTATGATATTTTAAAGCTTTTATGTATATTGAATATATGCATACATATGATATGTATATTTGTGATACATAAACATATTTATGTGTACACATATATATGTATGCATACTTGCAGTCTTTTTGTGATAGCGTGAGACCATACTAATGACTCCTGGCTGAAACTGAATCAAGGGATCTTAATTATCAATGGAAAAAGTTACAATTTTCTAAGACCTTCCAAAAATTGTCAACATATTAAAATTTTTCCTACTACCAGTAACAAGTGAACTATGCACCAGAAAATTGCTCAGCATTTTTTGTTTCCCTCTCAAATATTAAGTATATATCATTTCTCCTACATGTAAGAAATTTATTTCATAAAATTTTATTTTTATACATTTCCATTATTCTTTTTTTTTTTCCTTTTCTGTTTCAAAAGCCAATCAGTATCAGTCCATAATAGATTCTTTGCACTTTTCCCAAGATTCAGCCTTTGGGTGCCATTACGGATTCAAGGAGAGGGGATCCCCTGACGGCTCAGTGGTAAAGAGTCCACAGGCCAACACAGGAGACGCAGGTTCAGTCCCTGAGTTGGGAAGATCCCCTGGGGAAGGAAACGACAACCCACTTCAGTATTATAGCTTGGAAAATCCTATGCAGAGGAGACTGATGGGCTAGAGTGCACGGGGTCACAAAAGAGTCAGACACAACATGGTGACTAAACAGCAGCAACAACATGAATTTGAGGGTCTTAGTAAGAGCTATCTGTCTGGCGTGATTATCAGTGAGGGTGCTTTTCCTTAGTCTCTTTGTCATCTCTTTTTGTGCCACTTGTACCATTATAGTCAAATTCTCAGGAAACATTAAGAGTTCTTTCATCTCTTAAACTTTTCTAACTGTAGGGCCTGAGAGGTGAAGAGCACTCAATTTTTTGAAGTATTCCAAAATCATAGACATGTTATTATTATACATATTAACTCATCTATCTCTTACTTATCTGCAAGCTCTTGTAAGTGCAAGCAGTATTATCATCCAGGTTAATTTTGTTTCTATCATTCTACCGAGGAAATTAAGATCTGTAAAGGTGGTTGCAGCCTGGTAATTCTCTTTTTCTTCTTAAGTTATAAACTATAAACAAGCAATAATAAATGTCGGATTTCCATAAGAGTCTTTAAAAAGTCTGATTGTATTATGAACAATTCTAGAACAGAGTTTGGGCAGTAATGAAATTTTCTCTCTTTAAAATAGCAGTGAAAGAACAGCAAATTTTTAAGTTTTATTTTTTTAATGTTATATGAAATTGTGTATTGGAGAAAGTAATGAGTGTTATAAGCAGTAAGGCTACTTGAATAATAAATATTTTGTATATTCAGTGTTCAGCCAAGTTTAAAAGGTCATTGAACTAAAAGTTTGTATTGGGTCTCCACAAGCTAAAATGCTGCTGTTATTGCCCTGATGTAAAGTGGAGAAAACTGTCCTTAGGAGAAGAGGAAGACTAATTAACCCATAATCTCTGACCATGCCCTTGACATTTAGCCAAAATATCAATGGTCCTTACTTCTCATGTATGAATAGGTAACACAGTTCATGATAATAAATATGAGTGTTTATTGGACAGGTAATTTTGACTCACAGTGGTTGCTCAAATTTTCACTCAAAGGAAGTGATTTGCTCACCAGGAACTTAGTTAAGTCATATAGTAGTGCGATAATTTCAGAAATACATCAAATTAGTAATCCTACTAATTCTAATTTGTAGCGGTAGTCAGGAAGATAGAGGAATAATTTCAATTTTTCTAAGTGACTGAACTGGGAAATTTTGGAATGGCTTCAGCTCAGTTCAGTTCAGTCGCTCAGTTGTGTTCGACTGTTTGCAACCCCATGAATTGCAGCACGCCAGGCCTCCCTGTCCATCACTAACTCCCAGAGTTCACTTAGACTCATGTCCATCAAGTCAGTGATGCCATCCAGCAATCTCATCCTCTGTCGTCCCCTTCTCCTCCTGCCCCCAGTCCCTCCCAGCATCAGGGTCTTTTCCAGTGAGTCAACTCTTTGCATCAGGTGGCCAAAGTACTGGAGTTTCAACTTCAGCATCATTCCTTCCAAAGAAATCCCAGGTCTGGTTCCTTCAGAATGGACTGGTTGGATCTCCTTGCAGTCCAAGGGACTCTCGAGTCTTCTCCAACACCACAGTTCAAAAGCATCAATTCTTCGGCACTCAGCTTTCTTCACTGTCCAACTTTCACATCCATACATGACTACTGGAAAAACCATAGCCTTGACTAGACGGACCTTTGTTGGCATAGTAATGTCTCTGCTTTTCAGTATGCTATCTAGGTTGGTCATAACTTTCCTTCCAAGGATTATTCGTCTTTTAGTTTCATGGCTGCAGTCACCATCTGCAGTGATTTTGGAGCCCCCCCCACCGCAAAATAAAGTCTGACACTGTTTCCACTGTTTCCCCATCTATTTCCTATGAAATGATGGGACCAGCTGCCATGATCTTAGTTTTCTGAATGTTGAGCTTTAAGTCAACTTTTTCACTCCCCTCTTTCACTTTCATCAAGAGGCTTTTGAGTTCCTCTTCACTTTCTGCCATAAGGGTGGTGTCATCTGCATATCTGAGGTTATTGATATTTCTCCCGGCAATCTTGATTCCAGCTTGTGCTTCTTCCAGCCCAGCGTTTCTCATGATGTACTCTGCATATAAGTTAAATAAACAGGGTGACAATATACAACCTTGACGTACTCCTTTTCTTATTCGGAACCAGTCTGTTTTTTCATGTCCAGTTCTGACTGTTGCCTCCTGACCTGCATATAGGTTTCTCAAGAGGCAGGTCAGGTGATCTGGTATTCCCATCTCTTCCAGAATTTTCCACAGTTCCTTGTGATTCACACAGTCAAAGGATTTGGCATAGTCAATAAAGCAGAAATAGATGTTTTTCTGGAACTCTCTTGCTTTTTCGATGATCCAGCGAATGTTGGCAATTTGATCTCTGGTTCCTCTGCCTTTTCTAAAACCAGCTTGAACATCTAAGAGTCTGAAATGCAGTACTTGGATGCAATCTCAAAAACGACAGAACGATCTCTGTTCGTTTCCAAGGCAAACCATTCAATATCAGAGTAATCCAAGTCTGTGCGCCAACCAGTAACGCTGAAGAAGCTGAATTTGAATGGTTCTATGAAGACCTACAAGACCTTTTAGAACTAACACCCAAAAAAGATGTGCTTTTCATTATAGGGGACTGGAATGCAAAAGTAGGAAGTCAAGAAATATCTGGAGTAACAGGCAAATTTGGCCTTGGAATACAGAATGAAGCAGAGCAAAGACTAATAGAGTTTTGCCAAGAAAATGCACTGGTCATAGCAAACACCCTCTTCCAACAACACAGGAGAAGACTCTACACATGGACATCACCAGATGGTCAACACTGAAATAAGACTGACTATATTCTTTGCAGCCAAAGATGGAGAAGCTCTATACAGTCAACAAAAAACAAGACCAGGAGCTGACTGTGGTTCATATCATGAACTCCTTATTGCCAAATTCAGACTTAAATTGAATGGCTTACAATTTGTCAAAAGTGAGGGATTTATGTCATTGGGATAAATAAAAGGTGTTGTAGGCACTTTATCATGGCAAATTAACTTCTCTTTGGAAAAAAACTTTTTTTTTTTTTTTAAACTGGACCAAATCAACAAGTAGATGAAATTTGTTTTAGAGCTGATCTCATTTTATAACAATGTGAAAAGTAATTGAATTCAATGTACTAAAAAAATATAAACATTAAAAGAATATTTGTGACTCCAAAGTCCTATTTAAGGTCTCATGACAATTAGAGGGTGCCTCAGTAGAATTTTGAGGTAAACAGTTGCTGACCTAATTATGCCAATGATTTTTCTAGGAAAGGTACTGGGTGTTGATAATCTCAATCTAGAAGAGTACTAAAGAAAGCTGAATTTTTTTAGTCACAGATTAGTGATTATAAAAGATACAGACACAAGTGGCACAAAGGATAAAATAGTACTTGTGTTTAGAAGTATGGAAATAAGGAATTACTTTTTTTGTGTATGGTCCTGAAGTTACGAATAAATCCACATCCTTGTCTATTTGTTTTCTTGACTGGGGGATTAGATTATTACAAGGACTGCTGCTACTGCTAAGCTCTTCAGTCGTGTCTCACTCTGTGCGACTCCATAGACGGCAGCCCACCAGGCTCCCACATCCCTGGGATTCTCCAGGCAAGAACACTGGAGTGGGTTGCCATTTCCTTCTCCAATGCATGAAAGTGAAAAGTTAAAGTGAAATCACTCAGTCGTGTCCAACTCTTTGCGACCCCATGGACTCAGCCTACCAGGCTCCTCCATCCATGGGATTTTCCAGGCAAGACTACTGGAGTGGGGTGCCATTGCCTAGGATAAGGTATTATTAGCACCTTTTCTATTGAGCCTTGCTGAGAACTTTGATAAGAATCCTAACTAATTCTACATATATAAATAGAAATTAGTAATATCTAGTACTTCCTAGAGATCTTCAATTTAGGTTAGATTTTTACACAAGGATACAGGTAAATCAATGTCCAAATTATCTATGATTAGACTAAAGCACCATTATCAGATTATGAATAAATGGGCAATAGGAACTGCATATTAATGAGTGGAGACCTAATATAAACTTGGTTTTTAACTTTGGTGATCTCTGAAATCATGAAAACTTTATTGCATACTGAACATACAAGCCGTTTACTGGGCAAACAGCCAGGAAAAAAAAAAAAAAAAGAAGAAGAAATGAAATTACTTTATCCCAAATTCATTTTATTGTTGTTAATTAGTCACTAAGTTGTGTTCTATTCTTTTGGATCCCTACAGACTATAGCCCACCAGGCTCCTCTGTCCATGGAACTTTCCAGTCAAGAATACTGGAATGCGTTGCCATTTCCTTCTCCAGGGGATCTTCCTGACCCAGGGATCGAACCGTGTCTCTGCTTTGGCAGGTGGATTCTTTACCGCTGAGTCCCTGGGAAACACTCAATACATTTTTACATAGCATTATAACACTTTAAAAAACTACTGTTATCTTTTCATTATTAGAAGAGGGGAAAACTTATTACCGCCTAGTGTCTGTTCCAGAGAAGGCAATGGCACCCCACTCCAGTACTCTTTCCTGGAAAATCCCATGGACGGATGAACCTGGTAGGCTGCAGTCCATGGGGTCACTAAGAGTCAGACACAACTGAGCGACTTCCCTTTCACTTTTCACTTTCATGCTTTGGAGAAGGAAATGGCAACCCACTCCAGTGTTCTTGCCTGGAGAATCCCAGGGATGGAGGAGCCTGGAGGGTTGCTGTCTCTGGGGTCGCACAGAGTCGGACACGACTGAAGCGACTTAGCAGTGGCAGCAGCAGTGTCTGTTCTAGAATTGCTCATGATACAGTCAGACTTTAAAGACCCTTGTGGAAATTCCATACTGATTATAGTTTGTTGATGGTTTACGTCTTGAGACAATAATAGAGAATTAACAGGAAGATGCCTTTAGCAAAGTACATAATCTGGTATTTTATTTGCATACTGATTTATGTTTAACAACTAGCTTTCATTTTTAAAAGTTTTGATTTATATAACTTCAATACTCAGTTTCATTTTTGCAACATGATGTCAGTGGGTGCAGCATGGGAGAGAGATGAGCAAGTCAGATCCTGTAAGACAGTGTAAATTCGTTCTAGCACACTCTCTGCTAAGTTGTTGGATGCCATGAATGAGGAAGGAAAAATCCTTTTTTAAAAAAATTAAGGGTGAGAGTCACAGGATGAAACCTAAGCATTGCCAAGATGATAATAATTACCTGTTACATGGGAACTTTGGGGAAAGTCAGGAGATGGTTCAAGGGCTTAAAGTAAATATTATAAAATAAATTTTAGTTAAAATGTTCAAGATTATCCTTTCATATTTTGTGGCTGTGTGGTCTGCCTAGTCAAGGTGGCTGTTCTCTTGTTTTCTGTGCATCCCCTGCTCAACCTACTCAGGTGAACACCCCAGGACCCAGCTGGGGATTGTTCTTACCAAAGGCCATGAGGTGCACGCACCTCTGCTGGCTTCCCTGGTAAGTAATGAGCCCGTTTTATTTAATTTGTAATTCCTGATATAACTGGCAATCTTCCCCCTCCCCCCAGCCACAGAGCAAGACTGTCACTGTGTACTGTTCTCAGACTGCTGCACTAGGAGGATTGTCTCTCCAGGACCTTGCTTCAGACAGGTGAGCTCCGTCATCCATCCAACCAGGGGTTCCCAACCTCTGGTGTCTAATGCTTGCTGATCTGAGCTGGAGCTGATGCAATAAAAATAGAAATAAAGTACACAATAAATGCAGTGTGCTTGAATCATCCTGAACCACCGCCACCGCCCCTCCTCCCCCCCCCCCCCCCACCACACACACACCTCTTCTCAGTGCATGAAAAAACTGCCTTCCACAAAATCAGTCCCTGGTGCCAAAAAGTTTGGGGATTGTGCACTAAAAAAATTTTGATTTCTCTGTTTCTGACTCTGGGCTTTTTGATCAGTCTTAAAGCTGAGCTAATACAGGACTTAGAGGCTCATGTAGCGAGGTCCAACAGTGGTTTTTGTTCTTGTGAGTGTAAGAGTTAAACAGAAAGATTAAGTAATTGGCTCTCTTTTCCCTGAAGACTTTTATTGTTCACCCACTTTATTTTTAACATTTGTTTTCTTGGCTGATGCTGTACACTATTTTTTTTTTTTCAACTTTTCCATTTGCAGCATCTACAGGTGTCTTTACTGAGAAGATTTTTGCCTTGACCGCTTTCACCTGGACAGGAGCAAATACTTGTATAAACTGTAAATCCATCTGTTTATTCTGTCTTATTCTCCTGTTTCAAGACTCATTCAGAATGTTTAGTAACATGTTATGTATCCAGAAATGTCTCTTCCAGTTGCAATCTTTGTTAATATAGGAAATCCTCTAATAATCTGGTTAAAGCCATTCACACAAAGTGAGAAGAGAGTCAAGGTCACATCAGAATCAGGAACTCTTCAATCATGTATACAGATCACTAACTGTGAATGACAGAGCTGAATCTATGAAATGTTTCAGGTAAAGGACAAGCTGGATCAGGATCGTTTCCTTGAACAACAAGTTGGATCAGGATAATTTCCTTGAACGATGCTCAAGCAGTAAGAACAGATATGATTATTTGTAACAGAAGCAGGGAAAGCTGTTCATTGGCTGCTGTGTAAAATTGTGGCTGCTTCAATCACTTTACTGTTTTCTTCTTCAGTTCAAAGCTGGCTTACTCTGATCTTATAGTCTCTCGGATATTTTCAAAGAGCAAAGTTTCCTTAATCTTTCTAAGTGTTACATCCTTGAGGCACATTAGCAGAAATAACTTTACAGTTGCCCACACTTGAATAAAAGTTTTTCTATGATACAGAAATGTAGGTTGACAGTTAATTTCCCCTCAACTTTGATGAAATTATTTCTTGGTTTTATGGCTTATACTCTTACATTGTGAAAGCCTGCTGACAGTCTAATTGCTTTGCAAGTAAGCTCTTTTCTCCCAGCTGCTTTCATTTAGTAGTCTTTGGTGTTCCCCTTTTCTAGAGTCTAGTATCTATGCCTGAACATATTTTTATGTATTTTGTTTGAGATTCATTCTGCTTATCAAATCTGAATATAAATATATCTCTTTCAATATTTCTAAAATATTCTTAGGCACTATATCTTCAAATATTACTGCTTGTTCCTCTTCTCAAGAACTGTAGTTGGGTGAATATTAGTTTTAGTCTATCCTCCAGATTCTTTACCTTTTACTTAATAATTTTGCATCTTTGGGTTTTTATTCTCAAGTTTTTATAGAACTAATTTATTCAGATTTCTCTTACAATTATTAATTGTCCTTAAGCCCTGTCTATAATACTGCTTAACCATTCAATGAACTTCTAATTTCAGCATTACACTCTTTATTTCTAGGAGTTCATTCATTTATGTATTTTTTTATCTTGATATTTTATAAACAGCAATTCATTTCCTTTGAAATTTTTTGAATACTTCTTAAATGTGTTAAACATGCTTTCATCATAGTCTACACCTGATAATTACATTTTCTGGAAATCTTCCATAATCTTCTTGGTTTTGTTGGTTTTTTTCTGTTGTTGTTATTACAGACTGTTTGCTCATGTGTTTTATAATTTAAAGATGTGAATTTATGTTTATATGATTAGCAATCTATCTAGTTTAAGATACAAATCCTGAGGATTTGTGTTTGTTTTGGCCTTGTATCCAATGATGTTCCCAAACTAGGATCACTTTATACCAGTTTATACCACTTTATGTCAGTTTAACTTTTTTGAGTTACACTGTCAGTAGATATCTAAATCCCAAATTCTTGTGAAAGTGTGAGACTGAGTGAACTCTTTTTTTTAACACAGAATCTATTCTCAAACAGACTTGTCCTGTCTTTTTCTGTTACCAGCAATTATTTTTTAGGTTTTTTTTTTTTTTTTCTTTATAGTGTAAACATTGAGAGTATCAGTTATCTGCAGCATTCTCCATTACAAGTTTGCATCTTGTTAGGACTCATGACCTGAATCCTTTCTCAGGGAAATTAAAATGCAAATTTCTTTGATAATGTGATGACCAAATGATTATAAATCAGATAAGGCCTTTTTTTTTTCTTTTTTTTTTACTGCTTTTAACTCCAACAATTAAAGAAAGATTATTTCCCCCTGGAATTCATATGTTAAAACTCTTAACACTCAAAAGTGACTATATTTAGAGATAGAGCCTTTAAGGAGATAATTAGGGTTAAATGAGATCATGAGGGTGGGATCCTTATACAGATGGAATGATGTCCTTATTATGAGAAAAGACAGAGACTCCAGAGATGTGTGCTCAAGAAGAAAAGACCAAGTGAGTACGCAGGAAAAGCTGATCATCTGCAAGTCAAGCAGAGAGGCTTCAGGGAAACCAAGCCTGCTGGCTCCTTGATAATGGACTTCCACCTTCCAGAAATGTAAGAAAGTAAGTCTTTGTTGTTTAAGTCACCCAGTCTTTTCGTTATTACGGCCCCAGCAAACCGGTACACCATCTGTCTTTTTTTGGAGGAGATTGATGCTGGGGATTTTCACTTACTCTAAGTTCAAACATGTATTAGAAGTACTGAGAAAAAATATCAACTTGGAAATAATCAAAAGGGTTTACTGAATGCTTGATGACCGTGGTGCTGAGGATGTCTAATTTTCTAGGGCCATGGAGTTTATTTGACTTTTTATTGATTAGGACATTCTATGGGCTTCCCAGGTGGCACTAGTGGTAAAGAACCCATTTTCCAATGCAGAAGACCTGAGAGACACAGGTTTGATCTTTGGGTCAGGAGATTCCATGGAGGGTGGGCATAACAACCACCCAGTATTCTGCTGGAGAATCCATGGACATGATGCCTGCTGTTATAATTATGAGGTCACAAAGAGACTCCAGAGATGTGTGCTCAAGAAGCAAAGACCAAGGATATTCTACAACTTTCTAAGACTAGAGCTTAACTTGTGGAAGACTTATTACAGTGCAAATTATTCTTATCTGAGACCCATGTAAATGATAACTCAAAGGTCATCCTTTATTCCCTTTCAAAAACATTTACCATTTCGTATCTCATTTGGCAATCTTAACCTACCATTTACAAAGTTTCTATTTAAACTTTGCCCTCTTCACAAATGCTTTTGAACCAGCTTTGTCATCTTGCTGGTTCCCTTGTTGATGGTATTTAATAAATCTTTGACATGCATTAATTTTCCATGTGTTATAGTATCATGTTTTTAGATTTTTGAAACTTATACTTTAAGTGTTTTGAGGCTTTTCCACCAAGTTACTCATGATGACTGACCACTCAGGGGCAATTAAGGTGTGGCCCAAGAAGAACAAGAACACCTTATGTGCTATTAATCGCAGAATTCTTGGCTCCTGAGTGATTCCTGAGGGAGATTGATAGTTTCTCATTTTATGGCTTTATTTTCTTATGGTTCTTTGCTAAGTTTTATTCTGGTTTCAGTTTGTTTTTCACCTTTTCTGTATTAGCAGCAACAAGGATTAGAAATTGAGCTTTGCAATCTGACCATTTGGTGATCTCTGTTAGTAGAAATGGGGTTTTGTTCTATGTTTAGTGAGAGAGGAAAGGAAATAGGGTTTTAAACAATTTTTTTGTCGTTGTTGTGATTACCATATATATTATTTGCTTATCTATTTGCTAGCATAAAGCAATTAAAAAAATCTATCAAGACCATTGAAAAGAACAGACCTTTGCAACTGGAACATCTTATTATCAAACTGGTTTTCTCTTTCCTCTGATTATTGCCTGAAAACTTTGCTATGCAGTGCAAGCTAGAAATTGGATCTTCTGGAGAAAAAAAAAAGTTTAAGGTTTTAATAATTGATGCTTCAAATAATGATTTAGAATATGTGCATGTGTGCTAGTGTGTTAGCTTCTCTTAGAAAATTATCAGATTGTATTAAGAAACTGCATTGTGATTTCTGCATTTCTTCTTTGTCCAGACATAGACAACTTCATAAGCTGATTGCTGACCCAAGACTCAACAAAACAGGAATTACACAGTATTGAGTAAACTGAGTAGAAAACTCAATTTGTAATTGTTTTGCAAAGCTGTTATTTGTTATAGTCCATTTTCTGATGAGGAAATAAGGATATGATTTAGTCTTCTTCTGTATTGTTAATGCACAAATCAGTAGACTGAGATTTTACAAACTGAAATAAAACATATAAAAATGTTATATGACTCTCATTGACACTCAAAATGAAAAATAAATATTTTCTCTGAGCCTTTGTCACTTTCATGGCAATATAATTATTCAGTTTGCCTCAATTAGACCATGTCCTCCTTTTTAACAGGATATGATTGGACAATGGGCTTCCCTGGTGGCTCAGATGGTAGAGAAACTGCCTGCAATGCAGGAGACTGGGGTTCGATCCCTGGGTCGGGAAGATTCCCTGGAGAAGGGAATGGCTACTCCAGTATTCTTGCCTGGAGAATTCCATGGACAGAGGAGTCTGGAGGGCTACAGTCCATGGTGTTGCAAAGAGTCCAACATGACTGAATGACTAAGAATCGGACAATAAATTGTGTAACCAAGGCCATGAGTGTCATATTTGAGAATGTCACTATGTAATCGGAGAAGGCAATGGCAACCCACTCCAGTACTCTTGCCTGGGAAATCCCATGGACAGAGGAGCCTGGTAGGTCACAGTCCATGGGGTCACGAAGAGTTGGACAGGACTGAGCAACTTCACTTTCACTTTTCACTTTCATGCACTGGAGAAGGAAATGGCAACCCAGTCCAGTATGCTTGCCTGGAGAATCCCAGGGACCGGAGCCTGGTGAGCCGCTGGTCTATGGGGTCGCACAGAATTGGACATAACTGATGTGACTTAGCAGCAGCAGCAGCACTATGTAATAAACCCACCTATAACAACCATGTGCTATACTTTATATGTGGAACAAGTGGCAACAAAGCCCTTGGAGGTAGCTGGCATGTTACCTGTTCCAGGAATAAGTTGAAGACAACTCTCCTGGTAAGAAAGAGAACTTCTCTGTGAGCCAAGAAACTTGGGGAATTTGGGGGACCTTGAGAAGAAGCGGAGTCTTTTTTCTTGGACATGGTTTCCTCATATAGAAGAGCAAATAATAAATCCCATTGAAAATATAATCCTAGATTACTTATTAAAACTCCAGACAGATGTTAATTTTCTGCTCTAATAGTTGCTTAACACCAAATGGTTCTATGTTTGTTGAGCAATATAAGATTTATACATGTTAATTAACCCTTCTTGTGCTTATATAAATGAATCAGGGAAACATATAATGAGACTGTACTTTTTATTTTATTTTTTATTATGGCAAATAATAATTTTTGAAAATTACTTAGGATTCCAAGGGCAAACTGTTAAAACAAAATATGCAAACTTTGAAATTAGCAAAATGGGCTGGTGAAGTGTTTTTTCATTATAGTGCTGAGCGTTGTCTGGCAGAAATTATTTGACTCTCCAGGGGGTATATTTATCTGTTTGGCTTTTTATTCATTATTGAATAAAATATTTTTCAACTCTGTAAGAGTAGAGGTTAACTTACAGCAAATCAATCTATAAAAAGTATTTTTGTCATATAGCAATAAAAATTTCTGTTCAGTAAAATAGATAACTCCAGAGGCTACAATTTATTGTCACATAGTGCTTAAACCAGTTTTGTATGTAATGCTATCAATACTATTCTAATGTTAAAAAATGTCCTGTCTGAATATGTCTTTCTTCCTCAAATGTGCTTTGAACCATTAGCATTTTACTGCCTCTCTCAATCAGTTAGTTACTTGTTGATGCATGTTCATTGTATATATTTATGAGAGTTCTACTTCTTACTTTGAAAAATAACATTTTAACAGAAAGAATTTTTTTCTTTTCCTGTTCAGCTTTTTTTGGATATTTTTTAACCATGTGGGTTTTTTCATATGATCTAATCTTTCATATTTCCAGGAATAGAAGTTTCCCTTTTATCTTTGGACTCCATTAACTTCTCTGTGAAGTGTATTGATGAGGTTGAAAGAGGTATGCATTTTCAAACTGCTGATTAATTTTGGAATCCCTTCAGAAGTGCTTTTCTTAGAGACTGAGCACAGGAAGAGAGTAGAGCAATTCTGTGGCCATTAATGTACTAGGAAAATGTATTTGAATTTCTCAGGTTCTTGAGTGAGGATTAAGGGCAAGAAATTTCTTGGGGACTAAGAGAAAAAATAAAACCCCAGATCTCTGACCAAGCTTATAATAGACTTTCTAAATTTTCTGTCTCCAAATGTGTACCTATAGAGCCTTATGGACTCCAGAAATTGTCACTCTATAAGTTACCTACAGTGCTGTATAAGAATACAAATTTGTATGTTTCAAACCCTATATGTATGTATGTGTGCAGGGCTTCATATTGTATTTCTTTCAAGATTAATGATGCTGAACATCTTTTCATGTACACGTTGGCCATTATTATATCTTTTTTGGGAAAATGTCTACTTGGGTTCTTTTCCCCATTTTTCAATTGGGTATTTATCAAACTTCTAGTGGAAGATATAGTTGGTAATTTCTTTGATACTGGTCCTGGCAATATTTTGGGGAAATAATTTGATATCAGAAGCAAAGACAGCAAAAGCAAAAATAAATAAGTGGGACTGCATTAAACTAAAAAGCTTCTGTGTAGCAAAAGAAACCATCAAGAAAATGAAAAAGTAACCTATGGAATAGAGGAAAATGTTTGCAAAACATATATGTGATAAGAAGTTAATATTCAAAACATATAAAGAACTCATATAACCCAATGGTAAATAAACCAAATAACCCATTTAAAAATGGGCAGAGGAACTAAATCACTAATCTTCAGGGAAATACAAATCAAAACCACAATGAAATTTCACCTAACACCTGTTAGGTGATTGTTATCAAAAAGACAAGAAATATCAAGTGCTGGTGAGGATGTAGAGAAAAGGGAATGCTTCTGCAATTTGAATGGGAATGTAATCTGCTACAGCCATTATGGGCTTCCCAGGTGGCTCAGACAGGAAAGAATCTGCCCCCAGTGTGGGAGACTCCGGTTTGATCCCTGAGTGGGGAAGATCCTTTGGAGAAGGATATGGCAACAGCCAAATTGAAAGAAACTAAAAATAGAATTGTGATTGCAGCCATGAAATTAAAAAAAAACAAACGCTTACTCCTTGGAAGGAAAGTTATGACCAACCTAGATAGCATATTCAAAAGCAGAGATATTACCTTGCCAACAAAGGTTTGTCTAGTCAAGGCTATGGTTTTTCCAGTGGAGTTGGACTGTGAAGAAAGCTGAGCGCCAAAGAATTGATGCTTTTGAACTGTGGTGTTGGAGAAGACTCTTGAGAGTCCCTCGGACTGCAAAGACATCCAACCAGTCCATCCTAAAGGAGACCAGTCCTGGATGTTCATTGGAAGGACTGATGCTAAAGCTGAAACTCCAGTACTTTGGCCACCTCATGTGAAGAGTTGACTCATTGGAGAAGACCCTGATGCTCGGAGGGACTGGGAGCAGAAGGAGAAGGTGATGACAGAGGATAAAATGGCTGGATGGCATCACCGACTCGATGGATGTGATTTTGGGTGAACTCTGGGAGTTGGTGATAGACACGGAGGCCTGGCGTGCTATGATTCATGGGGTTGCAAAGAGTCGGAGACGACTGAGCGATTGAACTGAACTGAAAAATAGAACTACCACATGATCCAGCAATCTCACATCTGAATATACTACCAATGGAATATACATGAGTGTGTGTTTATAGACATATACATCATGAAATACTATTCAGCCTTAAAATAGAAAGGAATTCCACTATTTGCAACAACATGGATAAAACTGGAAGGCATTATGCTAAATGAAATAAGCTTGATAGAGATAAATACTATATATTATATAGAAATATTTTAAAAAATTAAGTTGAATTGTTAGAAACAGAGTAGAATGGTGGTTGTAGATGCTGGGGAAAGGGGAATGCATAGAAGTTGATAAAAAGTGTGTAAATTTCAGTTATAAGATATATAGGGTCTGTCTGAAGATCTAATGTACAGCATGAAATTTATAGTTGATATAATGTTTTATATAACTTAAATCTGTCAAGAAAGTAACTCTTACATGCTCATAAAAAAAAAGAAATATGTGAAGTGATGAATGGATACTTATTTAACCCTATGTGGAAAATTTTTCACAATGTATATCAAATTATCTTATTGCAAATTTAAATGTATTACAATTTTAATTTTCACTTATACTTCAGTAAACCAAAAATGTTCTTATACTCTTTGGATGTGCTAGAGAAGGCAATGGCACCCCACTCCAGTACTCATGCCTGGAAAATCCCATGGACAGAGGAGCCTGGTAGGCTGCAGTCCACGGGGTCGCCAAGAGTCGGACATGACTGAGCGATTTCACTTTCACTTTTCACTTTCATGCATTGGAGAAGGAAATGGCAACCCACTCCAGTATTCTTGCCTGGAGAATCCCAGGGATGGGGGAGCCCGGTGTGCAATCCCATCTATGGGGTTGCACAGAGTCTGACACGACTGAAGCCACTTAGCAGAGATAATTCATTTTCCAGCAATCCCAAACACTTTTTTCATTTTATTTTTTAAAAGTTTATGAGGTATAACTGACAGACAACCAACCACACACATTTTAACACTATTCTTTCAAATCTTTGCTTGGTATATGAAAAAGTTTATCTCAAGGATTTCATTAACATTTAATTACAAGCAAGACTAAGCTTTAAATAAAACTCAATGTTACTTTGTACTAATTAAAATTAAAAAATGTGTTAAAACAAACATATTTAAGTAGTAATAATAGTATTTTAAAAACAAATGTTCAGTGAAACAAATTTGTTTTCTACCTGATTTTTCAAATATGTGGTGTATCAGAAATATGTTTATCCAAGTCAAGTAGTGTTTTTTAAGCAGAGAAGATATTTTTTTTATTTACTCAAACCATTTTTATTAAACACTTTATATGGTCCTAAGTCCTGCAAGCACTGCTGAAATCACACTGTTGAATAATGTATACAGATGTTCAACTGTAAGGAAATGCAGAGGGAGAATAGCAACAGTGTTTTATCAAAATACAGAGCAAGGAGAGTTTACAACATGTATGAAAGATACAGGATGATGGCGCTTCAAAAACTGAGAGGTGAGGGAAGAAAAAGTCCCTAGGGAAGCAATATATCAATTAAAAACAATACAAAATGAGATAATGAAACGTATGTCTTTCAGTTCAGTTCAGTCACTCAGTCGTGTCCGACTCTTTGCAACCCCATGAATCGCAGCACGCCAGGCCCCCCTGTCCATCACCAACTCCTGGAGTTCATTCGGACTCACGTCCATCGAGTCAGTGATGCCATCCAGCCATCTCATCCTCGGTCGTCCCCTTCTCCACCTGCCCCCAATCCCTCCCAACATCAGAGTCTTTTCCAATGAGTCAACTCTTTGCATGAGGTGGCCAAAGTATTGGAGTTTCAGCTTTAGCATCGTTCCTTCAAAAGAATACCAGGACTGATCTCCTTTAGGATGGACTGGTTGGGTCTCCTTGCAGTCCAAGGGACTCTCAAGAGTCTTCTCCAACACCACAGTTCAAAAGCATCTATTCTTTGGCGCTCAGCTTTCTTCACAGTCCAACTCTCACATCCATACATGACTACTGGAAAAACCATAGCCTTGATGAGACCGACCTTTGTTGGCAAAGTAATGTCTCTGCTTTTCAATATGCTATCTAGGTTGGCCAAAACTTTTCTTCCAAGGAGTAAGCATCTTTTAATTTCATGGCTGCAATCACCATTTGCAGTGTCTTTAGAAATATACAAAATAAAGATTATACAAAGCTTTATATACCACATTAAATAATTTAGATTTTATCCTAAATTATAGCAAGAGGACACGAAAGTGATTTAAGGGAGAAAGTGATGGAATACAATCTAAAGCTTACAAAGCTTTCTCTGGCAATAGTTTGAAGAACATCTTTGGGACAGTAGAGCTGAAGATAAGTATGGTTATAGTTGAGAGAGTATAGCTTATATTGAGAAGTGAAAATTGGAGTTGAATAAAATAGTTAGACATGCAGAAGGTGGATAATATTGGACTTGGTGACTGGGCATGATAGAGAAACTTGGAGACAATATTAAATTCTTCAGCTGTACAACTAGGCAGAAAGCATGTCATTCATGGAAATAATACCCACCTGGTAGAATACTTGGCTCTGAGGTTCATGAGAAGTATTTCAGTTAAAAATATCAAGAGTCTTCTTAAAGAGTAAACCAACTATTATATTGATCTGACGTATTCACCTAATTATATCATCTTGCATTTTCTTTAGAGCATTTTCTGAGTTCTTTGAAGTTCTTTATGTTTGGTTTTATTTACAAATAATAGATGTTGAACTAAGGGAACTATTCTTTGGTATTTTATTTAGTTTTACAGTATTAGAAAAGCTTGCCTTATTAATAAAATATTTTAATCATTGACTATATATGGTTGAAACTGTAGAAAGGTCATGATATTTAATTAAGCATATTCAGTGAAAAATTGAGAAGTTGGCTTTTATTTTTCAAATGGAACAACAAATGGAAACTGTAACACTGACAACATGATTTTTTGGCTTTTGAAGTACTTTCAAGAAAATACAAAGTGAAAACCCTTTCAGACATGCTGATATTTTATTGATTTTTACACTCTAGTTTTATAAGCAAAAAAATGAATAGAAGTAGTATGCGATGATATGTGGTATGTTCTTATAATGCTAAAAAGTAATTTGTACCTTTGCCCTATTTAAAGATAGACCTAATGAAATTGGAAATATTGATATACTCTCTTTTAGCCTGAGCTCCTGGAATTACAAA
This sequence comes from Capra hircus, assembly GCF_001704415.2. Lineage (NCBI taxonomy): Eukaryota > Metazoa > Chordata > Mammalia > Artiodactyla > Bovidae > Capra > Capra hircus. The sequence continues at coordinate 32,418,508 of NC_030821.1, read as the reverse complement.
GAAGAGAGATTCATTTAAACTAAATTAAATATAAAGATTTTTTCTATAATATAGTAGGCAATATTATGAGTACTGAAATACATTCATGCATGGTGAGAACTGGAGTCAGGTAGCCTCTGAAAAGAAAAAGAAAAGTCACACTATTCACTATTTTTTTTTTTTTTAATGAGCTTCATGATCTCTTTTCTCAACCATTCTCCTAGTTTTCTCTCCTGTTCTCTCAAATGATTTCTTCATGTTCATACCCCGCGCGTGAGACTGATGTTATTGCTGAGACTGCATAATGTTACAATATTATTAGCCACCAACTTTGCTACTGTCTTATGTACATTAGCATAGATTCTAGAAAGAGACCATCTCTGGTTTCTGAATTGTCTTGAGTCAGATGCACAAGTTAGTAATCTCTGGCCAGGGAGAGGAAATCACATACCATATGTTATCAAATGTATGACAACTGTTAATTTCAAGCTTCAGCACAAATTCAAGAACCTCTAAGAAAGAAAAAAAAAATACTATTTTCTTATAAGATGCCAATGACTGGTGAATCACAACTTCAGAAATAATAAATGTGATAAATTATGCACTTAAAATTCATGAATAATAATGGCACACATTTCACACTTTTAACAAAAACAAGAGAAGAAGCAATTTCTAGAGAAGGAAAATATGTGTGTCCATGTTCCTCAATTTTATCTGTTTGGGCTTTTACTAGTCCTACTCTAACAATCTAGACTTAAATTTTTTTCTTCAATTGAAATAATCTGATCAGAAATGCAATTAGATCTTTCATATTTGTTGCTATTGTTTAGTCAGTCAGTCGTGACCGACTCTTTGCAGACCCATGGACTGCAGCATGCCAGGCCTCCCTGTCTTTCACAGTGTCACGGAGCTTGCTCAAACTCATGTCCATTGAGTTGATGGCGCCATCCAACCATTTCATCATCTGTCACCAACTTCTCCTCCTGTCCTTAATCTCCCAGCATCAGGGTCTTTTCCAAAGAGTTGGATGTTTTCATTAGGTGGCCAAAGTATTGGAGCTTCAGTTTCAGCACTAGTCCTTCCAATGAATATTCAGGATTAATTTTCTTTGTGATTGATGGTTTGATCTTGCTGTCCAAGGAACTGTCAAGGGTCTTTTCCAGCACTACAGTTAGAAAGCACCCATTCTTCACTCAGCCTTCTTTATGGTCCAACTCTCACATCCATACATGACTACTGGAAAAACCATAGCTTTGACTATATAGACATTTGCTAGCGAAGTGATGTCTCTGCTTTTTTAATACATTGTCTAGGTTTGTTGTAACTTTTCTTCTAGGAGCAAGCGTCTATTAATTTCATGGCTGCCGTCACTGTCTGCAGTGATTTTGGAGTCCAAGAAGATAAGGTCTGTCACTGTTTCCATTGTTTCCCCATCTATTTGCCATGAAGGGATGGGACCAGATGCCATGATCTTGGTTTTCCGAATACTGAGTTTTAAGTCAGCTTTTTCACTCTCCTCTTCCTTTCATTCTCCCTTATCAAGAGGATCTTTACTTCCTCTTTGCTTTCTGTCATTAAGTAGTGTCATCTGCATATCTGAGATTATTGATATTTCTCCGGGCAATCTTGATTCCATCTTGTGCTTCATCCAGTCTAGTATTTCATATGATGTACACTGCATTAAGTTAAATAAGCAGGGTGACAATTATACAGCCTTGATGTACTCCTTTCCCCTAATTTGGAACCAGTCCATTGTTCCATGTCCAGTTCTAACTATTGCTTCTTGACCTGCATACAGGTTTCTCAGGAGGCAGATATGGTGGTCTGGTATTCCCATCTCTTTAAGAACTTCCCACAGTTTGTTGTGATTCACACAGTCAAAGGATTTAGTGTAGTCAATGAAGCAGAAGATGTTTTTCTGGAATTCCCTTGTTTTTTCCAAGGGAAAAACAGATGATCCAACACATGTTGGCCATTTGATCTCTGGTTCCTCTGCCTTTTCTAAATCCAGCTTGTAAATATCAAAGTTTATATTTGTACATTACCTAATATCAATAATTATTAGTTTGCCTGTTCTTACAAAGGAGACCTTGCACTTTCATGGAGAATGGATGATATTTTCATTATGTGATGTTAAGTTAGATGTTCTATATTGGAAAAGAAAGTTTACTTTTACATGATTTCTCAAATAATAGAAAACTTAATTTTGGATATATTGTGTGGCTAAATGTAAAGGTAAATGTTTTAGAAGAAAATATAAGAGGACTTCTTTATGATTTTGACATAGGAATGATTTCTTAAACAGAGCAAAAACCACACTAACTGTAACAAAAATATCTGTAAAGAGTCTTCATTAAAATTAAGAACAGATGTTTATTCATCCACTAAATTCCACTAAGAGAATGAATTGTTACCTTTGACCATATGTGAGAAATACCTCTGTATTCTTCTATAATATTAAAGAACTTGAGTAGTCAAAATGGAATACTAAATGATGACAGGTAACAGATAATACATTCTACTTCTGTTTCTTTATTCCCATATCCTGTACTACATTTACACTAAAAACACATCTTTATTTTTGGCAAATTTTTATCATTAATAAGGAACCCACAAATACCTCCTGTGTAGGCTAGTTCTATTTCACAGTTGTTCATTGAACATCTACCATATTCATTGTTTTACTTAAGACCTTTGTAGCAGTGGAGTAATCACTTTAATAAGGAAGGAAGATAACATGACAGGATAAAATAGGTTTTCAATATGTTAGGAAAAGTGAATTTTTTCTACTAGACCTATTATATGAATTGCATGCATAAAGTGAATATTGAGATCTGCTAAACTGAGGTTTAGGCACAGACTTAGGAATATCTGTATTTTTTCAAAGTGAGTAAAGCATTTTATATAGAGAAAAATATGTTAATTAAAGCGCAAGGAAAGTAAAACAGAAAATGCATCAGGATAATATATGAGACACAAAGTTGCATAAGGAAAAATTCAGAATAAAGAGAACTTTGATCTTTGTATTTTATTTATGGTAGGTGAACAAGGGACATGTTTTAATAAATCTTTTTCTGGGTCAATTTGAAAATTAATGCTGCATTAAATTTTTAGATATAGTTTCCTTGATTGAATAGAAGTATAATTAATATCTTATTAAACCAGTTTTTAGGAAAATCATGGCATGCCATTTGATAGAAAGCTCAAAGAACTAACATAAAACCTGTATCAAAATTACTCTACAATCAAAAACATTTGCACCTAAAAAGATGGATAAGATTAACTACAGATGTTATTATTATGGAAAGATGCCTATGTACTAGATGAAATAGAAGCTTGGTTCATTCTACTCTTAGGAGGTAATAATGACACAAAAGAAAGAATTTCAGCATTTAAAATTTAAAACAATCTGTTAAATCTGTAGATGCAGTGTATCCTTATTGTCACTAGAGGGAAATCTGGGAGGGATTAAGAGAAAGACAGTTTATTGTTATGACTGTAAATTGAGTAAAGGATCCTGTGTGAATAAATTTTCTTAACAGCATGCTTACTTCAGGGGAAAAAATGAAGCATAGAATGTCTGAGAAAAAAGCCATATTGTCGAACTATGTTGAAATAATTATTTCTCAGCAAGGAACAAGATCTGTCAGATGGCCGTGTTTAGACTCAAGTATTCTATTGCCATATGTTTCAATAAAATGCATGGTATTTTATCAAATAGTTAGGAGAAAAAATAGCAATTAAAATAAGTGCTTTAAGGCAGACATCACATGATTAATAATGATTTCTTTTAAAACCCCCAAACAATCAATGAACAACAACAAATTTACTCTTGGTTGAGTGTCAACTTTCAATTCAAGAACCAGGGCACAGTGTGGCTCAGGTTGTTAAAAGTGATTTTTTTCCTCTTATGATTTTCAGAACAAAAATATCAAGAAATTGCTATAATAATTATGAATATTATTAAATTGAATGGCAAACTGTTTAGCAGAAACAGTGTGCATAAATGATAGTGGAAAGTTTGGGTTTTCCTCCAATTATGACATTTTTTATTCTTTACCAAGTGCTAAACTCAAGTACATAAAGGCTGTAAATTGTCACCCTGCTTATTTAACTTATATGCAGAGAACATCATGAGAAACGCTGGGCTGGAAGAAGCACAACCTGGAATCAAGATAGCCAGGAGGAATATCAATAACCTCAGATATGCAGATGACACCACCCTTATGGCAGAAAGTGAAGAAGAACTAAAGAGCCTCTTGATGAAAGTGAAAGAGGAGAGTGAAAAAGTTGGCTTAAAACTCAACATTCAAAAAACTAAGATCATGGCATCTGGTTCCATTACTTCATGGGAAATAGATGGGGAAACAGTGGAAATAGTGACAGACTTTATATTTTTAGGCTCCAAAATCACTGTAGATGGTGATTGCAGCCAAGAAATTAAAAGACACTCACTCCTTGGAAGGAAAGTTATGACCAACCTAGACAACATATTCAAAAGCAGAGACATTACTTTGCCAACAAAGGTCTGTCATGTCAAGGCTATGGTTTTTCCAGTAGTCATGTATGGATATGAGAGTTGGACTGTGAAGAAAGCTGAGCCCCAAAGAATTGATGCTTTTGAATGTGGTGTTGGAGAAGACGCTTGAGAGTCCCTTGGACTGCAAGGAGATCCAACCATTCTATCTTAAAGGAGATCAGTCCTGGTGTTCATTGGAAGGACTGATGCTAAAGCTGAAACTCCAATACTTTGGCCACTTGATGCGAAGAATTGACTCATTGGAAAAGACCTTGATGATGGGAGGGATAGGGGGCAGGAGGAGAAGGGGACAGCAGAGGATGAGATAGCTGGATGGCATCACTGACTCAATGTTTGGGTAAACTCCAGGAGTTGGTGATGGACAGGGAGGCCTGGTGTGTTGTGATTCATAGGGTTGCAAAGAGTCAGACATGACTGAGAGACTGAACTGAACTGAACTGAACTGAAACTCTAGTGATCCCATTCAGGTAAAATATTTGCATTTCGCTTTATTCCCTTATTCAAGTTTTAAAGTATTTTGCTACTCACTTTATTTAAATTTTTGCAGCATTTATTCCTTTATGCTTTTGTTTCTTCCTTGTATACTATAATGTGAAAGGAAGAAACAAGAGCATAAAGGAATAAATGCTTCAAAAATTTAAATTAAATGAGTAGCAAAATACATTAAAACAATAGCATACTACCACGGAGTGTGGGCTTCTCTGGTGGCTCAGACAGTAAAAAATCTGCCAGCAAGGTGGGAAACCTGGGTTCAATCCCTGGGTTGGGAAGATCCTCTGGAGAAGGTCATGGCAAACCCACTCCAGTATTCTGGCCTGGAGAATTCCCATGGACAGAGGAGCATGGCAGTCTACAGTCCTTGGGATTGCAAAGAGTCAGTACTGAGTGACTAAGCACAGCACACCGAAGAGTGTATTGAGGTACTAGCTATTTTAGGATAAAGACATAAGTAAATCATATAGTTCCAAACATAAAGATTTCACAGTCTGGTTGGAAAATATCTATAGAATTAAAAGTAATTATATAAATTTAGAAGTATTTGCCAGGAGAAATATCAATAACCTCAGATATGCAGATGACACCACCCTTATGGCAGAAAGTGAAGAGGAACTAAAAAGCCTCTTGATGAAAGTGAAAGTGGAGAGTGAAAAAGTTGGCTTAAAGCTCAGCATTCAGAAAACTAAGATCATGGCATCCGGTCCCATCACTTCATGGGAAATAGATGGGAAAACAGTGGAAACAGTGTCAGACTTTATTTTGTGGGGCTCCAAAATCACTGCGGACAGTGACTGCAGCCATGAAATTAAAAGACACTCCTTGGAAGAAAACTTATGACCAACCTAGGTAGCATATTGAAAAGCAGAGACATCACTTTGCCAACAAAGGTCCGTCTAGTCAAGGCTATGGTTTTTCCAGTGGTCATGTATGGATGTGAGAGTTGGACTGTGAAGAAGGCTGAGCGCCAAAGAATTGATGCTTTTGAACTGTGGTGTTGGAGAAGACTCTTGAGAGTCCCTTGGACTGCAAGGAGATCCAACCAGTCCATTCTGAAGGAGATCAGCCCTGGGATTTCTTTGCAGGGAATGATGCTAAAGCTGAAACTCCAGTACTCTGGCCACCTCATGCAAAGAGTTGACTCATTGGGAAAGACTCTGATGCTGGGAGGGATTAGGGGCAGGTGGAGAAGGGGACGACAGAGGATGAGATGGCTGGATGGCATCACTGACTCGATGGACATGAGTCTGAATGAACTCCGGGAGTTGGTGATGGACAGGGAGGCCTGCGTGCTGTGATTCATGGGGTCGCAAAGAGTCGGACACGACTGAGCTACTGAACTGAACTGAAGTGAGATGTGTTTGAGAGTCCTGTGATTTGATTGTCTTTCTTTCTTAGGGTGATACTTTCATTTTTCCTACTTCAATGAAGTGCCATAAAATTTATTCACCTACACAATTTAGAAATTGGGGAAATAACCCAAAGTAACTTGTCTCCTTCACCGTCATAGATAGTCTTTCGCTAAGTCTACCTCCCTTATACCCATCAGATCTATCTTCTCATCTTTAAGTCTCCAGCACACAGCTGATGCACATTTTTCTGGGTTAATCCAGTACCTCCTTTTAGGGCTACTTGCACTCACGCTTGCTGAATTATAGTTTCTTCCTTCAGGCAGCCGGAGTAACAGTTTCAAATTTCAGATCAATTTGTGTTTCTTCCCAGTTTATAATTCTTCAGGAGCTTTGCATTCTTCTAAAATAAACCAAAACTCCTTACCAGGGACTATAAAACTATATAAACTGGATTTCCCCTAATCTTATTTTGTACCAAACTCAGCTATTTTTTTTTGTTTGCAGTTACACTGGCAGGTAACTCACACTCACAGTTTATCTTGTCCTAATGCTCTTTTTTCCCTCTTCTTTTGTTAATTCTTCTCGTTCATTCCTCAAATCCTTCTTTAATTTTTCCAGGAAATATTCTCTCATTTCCTTGACAAAGGCAAATCACTCTTTTCTAGTTCTTATATGTTCCATACTAATGCTTTATTACATTTAAAAGAGTAACATTTAGATTTATTTGTATCCTCCCTTAACTATTCTATCCACACCAAGTTAATAACCTTGGATAAATAAATTATCACTTAAAAAACACAGTTGAAAGCATCAGTGCAGGTTCCAGACTCAATGGAGAAAGATATATAGCCAGAAGGCTCATGATGAAGATGAAGTTAAGTGGGAATGAGCTCACTGGTAAGAAGAAAGCATACATCAATCACAGTGATAACTTATGTTCAAATAATAATTAATTATAAAATCTTAGTGGCTAAAACATTAATATTTTCCTCACTCATGCTATATATTGGTGGCAAATTGGCTGTGACTCTGTTTCACGTTGTTTTCTCTTTTAGACTCAAGCTGTCAAAGCAGCCACTGCCTGGCATATCTCTTGCTGTGGCAAATAAAATGAGACAGGGTGGCAAACCAATCACTGGTTAGGAAGTTTCCATTCCTAAGTGACATACAATGCTTTTTTCACACTTCGCTGACCAAGGCAAGTCACATGGTCAATTGGGAAGGGAAGTGAAATTTTAACATGAACCAAGAAGTGGAAGGAACCAGGGAAGTATTTGCTAAAACACAAAAAATACTTCCATGAAAGATAAAATTTGTCTGCATGAAAATAATTTCAGAATTCAAAGCTTAGGAAAAGACAATTCTGGTCCATTCAATGACTATATGAGTGCAGTTTTTGAAGTGGAATAAATGTGAAATTAACAAGTAGTTAACAATTAATCAACTGTATAATATTATACTGTATGACTGTATAATATAGAACATAGACCATGTTATCGATAAACATGGTCATTATAATTATTACTCTAATTATAATTACCAGAGAAGCTGGCAGGGTGCATTTACTAACAAATACTTATTAAGAACCTACTTACTTTCTGGTGAGAGTGACAGGCCATAATGATAAGCAACATAAATGTGTGATACGGTTAGTGATGTTATGGAGAAAATAGAGTAAGCAGGATTGAAAGTGGAAAGAGCAGGGAAAAGTTAGTTTGTAATATTAAAGCGTACTTGAGAGTCCCTTGGACTGCAAGGAGATCAACCAGTCCATTCTGAAGGAGATCAGCCCTGGGGTTTCTTTGCAGGGAATGATGCTGAAGCTGAAACTCCAGTACTTTGGCCACCTCATGAGAAGAGTTGACTCATTGGAAAAGACTCTGATGCTGGGAGGGATTGGGGGCAGGAGGAGAAGGTGAGGACAGAGGATGAGATGGTTGGATGGCATCACTGACTCGACGGACAAGAATCTGAGTGAACTCCTGGAGTTGGTGATGGACAGGGAGGCCTGGCGTGCTGCGATTCATGGGGTCGCAAAGAGTCGGACATGACTGAGCGACTGAACTGAACTGAAGGCAGTCTCTGTAGGAAAGGTGACCTGTGAGCAAAGAGTAAGGAAAAGAGTTAACAGTATCAATGTTTGGAGAAAAGCATTCCAGACAAGCAAAGGAGCCAGTGCAAATATCCTGCAGCGTGAGCATGCCTTGATTGACAAAGGAAAGCAAAGACCAAAGTGTGACTAAAACAGAGAAAGAGGTGCTGTGAGAGAAGAAGAGATCATGCTGGTTGGCTCTGGGGACCACTGTAAGGATTTTAGCATTTACCATAGAACTGTTTCACTGAAAGTTTCTGAGAATATCAGTGAGATAATCTGACATATTTTAATGGGATCACTTTGACAGTTTTATTGAGAAGCTGGGAAATCAAAGACAATTCCAAGAGTTCAGACAAGAGAATGATGCCTCAGCACAAGGTGCTAATTCTGAGGGTGCTGAGAAGTAGTCTGACTATAGATATACTGGATGTGAAGCCTAGCAGACTTCTGAATGGGTTGATTATTGATTGAAGAAGGAAAATGAGAGTCAAATGTAATTCAAAGGTTTAGGTCTAAGAAATAAGAAGGAAGGAGGTACTGTAAATTGAAATTGGAATACTAAGCATGTAAAAGAGGTTTGGAAGAGAAGATAAGGAATTCAGTTTAAAATATATTGAGTTTGAACGTCAGTCTGAGTAAATTTACTTGAGATTTAGTTTAGTTTACTTTTTCTTGTAGGACTATAATCCTCATAGATACAGTCTTAATCACCATGTAATAACTGGGCTAGCTTTCTTCTCATCTGACTCTACTGTCAACAATGTCTCACTCCATTACTGAGAAAAGGTCACACATTTAATTTTTCTCTTAAAGTTATTGCTGCTATCTCTGTTTTGTAACATTTTAAATTGGTCACCGTTTACCATATGATGTACAATTTTCTCTAATTCAGAATATTCCAAACTACTGATTGTATTTCTTCAAATCTGTTTTGCATTTTTTAAAAATCTCAATATTAGCCCTGTTTTGCACTCATCCACTTAGAATAATGGGATGCATTTCTAACCCTTCTTACATCTTTATGTTCATCTCCTATATTTAATTTCTATATAATATATCTTCCAAAGAATTACAGATTTCACTCCACTTCATCAGTCACTCTCCATGTTCAGAGTTTTATTACCTTTTACATAGGTTCCTAAGTATAAACAAACAAACAAGCAAAAATGTATTACATTAGCTGTCACATCCTATTCTCTTCCTCCCCTATATTATTTCTATTCCATTTTATTTGTAGATTTTTTTTAAAGCCACAATTATGTCTATATATACCATGAATTTCTAATTTGTGAACATATACTGGGCCTATTGCATTGTCTACAGACTAAAAACAACTTCAAAGTCTTGAATAAAAATATAGATATATAGATATACTGCACAATATACATATATATGTGTGTATATATAACTTAACCTACTTCATACAAATGTATCTCGATCAATTCTTTTAGATGGATTTCATCAAATATAAGATTCATTTTTGAGTCTTCATGCTTTGGTGGGCACGCTTCTTTTTTTCCTGGATAACCCACTGAATACATTCTATTCAAGGACAAATTACCAGTGAAAATTATATTTTAAAAGAGAATTGATCACTCACATCTTTGTCTTTTAAGAATGTATAATGTTTTACTTATAATTAGTTTTAATATACCTGATCATGTTAAAGGCAATATCCACATTTATTTACAACACTTACTCCTTGGAAGAAAAGTTATGACCAACCTAGATAGCAGATTCAAAAGCAGAGACATTACTTTGCTGACTAAGGTCCATCTAGTTAAGGCTATGGTTTTCCCAGTGGTCATGTATGGATGTGAGAGTTGGACTGTGAAGAAAGCTGAGCGCCAAAGAATTGATGCTTTTGAACTGTGGTGTTGGAGAAAACTCTTGAGAGTCCCTTGGACTGCGAGGAGATCCAACCAGTCCATTCTGAAGGAGATCAGCCCTGGGATTTCTTTGGAGGGAATGATGCTAAAACTGAAACTCCAGTACTTTGGCCACCTCATGAGAAGAGTTGACTCATTGGAAAAGACTCTGATGCTGGGAGGGATTGGGGGCAGGAGGAGAAGGGGGAGACAGAGGATGAGATGGCTGGATGGCATCACTGACTCGATGGACATGAATCTGAGTGAACTCCGGGAGTTGGTGATGGACAGGGAGGCCTGGCGTGCTGCAATTCATGGGGTCGCAAAGAGTTGGACATGACTCAGTGACTGAACTGACTGAACTGAAATGAACCCATACCATGATGAGACATAGTAGGATCTCTATGTGAATATGAATATAAGGTGAAGTATATTGAATATATGAATGAATAAATGAATATTGATGTTAAATATGTTATGTTTCCAAAAGGATATATGCCTTTAGCAGGGGATCATGAATTCATATTGCCTTACCCAAATGGACTATCTTTCAGTGATAATTCAAGTTGTCTGGCTGAGTCTGCAGATGAGTATCTTACTGTTTGATCTTATGTTTCTTTACCTCATCCGTAAAACCACATCATTTTAGTTGCTCATAAATAAGTGGCTATAGTAATGTTACTTAGTATCTATCACGGCAACACATTATCAAAGAACAGGGATAACATCACTATACATTATTCATATCTGCTCATTAGAATTATCAGAGGAATTTTAAAACAAATAGCTGATCCTAAGTATCACCTCTTCCCCCCAGTTCTGATTCAGTTGCTTATGAGCTGATCATAAGGCTTGTATTTAAACGATTTTTTAGGTATTTCCAACATGTGGCTAAGGCTGAAAAAGGCTGAAACCCAGTTACCTAAATATTTCACAATAGTGCACATTGTGCAATAGATGTTTTGACCTTTTAGTGGCATTCAAGGCAATATCCAGTACTATCAAGAATGTCAGAAGACGTTTGCAATTTAGCACATCATATCCCACATTTTTTTAAGTATTAAGTATTTCTATGAGATTAAACTAGGCTAGATAAAAAAATGGATCCAGATTCAAAGAATGTACTGTGAAAAATAGTTAGAACTTGACATATTTGATTTCCAATTTGACTTACAACCAAACTAATTTGATATACTGCCAAAAGAATAACTATACAATTAAGTATACAGGTGATTAAGTGGTTCTTCTCTGTCACCTTACCTCCTTTTATGAGTAAATCTTAAGTTTATGTTCGTTTGCAACCTCTGTCAGAAAAACTGTGTACTTCACATTGGCTGCCTTTAACATAAGCACTGTAATGAATAGAAGCTTCACTAATGGTCAAAGAAAAATAAATTTTTATAGTGTAAGTCTTGAAGAAGCCAACCTGTGGCCTAATAGTATTAAAGAAATGTAGATATTGGCTAAAATGATTAAAGAATCAATTCTGCTCCAACATAATAGAATGGGCTATGTGTCATTTTGTATAAACCTTGAACATTGTACTGAGGTCAATTGAGTACTTTAAGCCTGAGTTTACTGTCTTCTAGAATACTTGAATGTTCTCTTTTGTTGATTGTTTATATGATTTGGTTATAAATATAATCACAAAACAAGTTCTGCATTTGAATGTCTTGAAAAAGTGTTGCAGTTGCTGCTGCTGCTGCTGCTAAGTCGCTTCAGTCGTGTCCAACTCTGCAACCCCATAGACTGCAGCTCACCAGGCTCCTCTCTCCCTGGGATTCTCCAGGCAAGGACACTGGAGTGGCTTGCCATTTCCTTCTCCCATGTGGTAGTTAAGTACATTTTATCTCTGATGTGGGTTAAATGAGATACGTCTTTAATGTTATAAGAGCTTGGTTGTTGTATTTACTTCTTCTAGAATTATGCAGTTCCTTTCTGATCCTGTCAGTCTTACATAGTTACAACCTTGGACTACTGAACACAGCAAGGGGCCTGCAAGCTGGTATTAGAACATGTGTATGAAACTCTAGGAAGTAACCTAATTACAGAGTAAAAACAAAACAAATCTTTGAATTGAGCCTAACTCAGCAGAGTTGATTTAGATCAGAAAATCTAAAATTAAAATTAGAAAAACAAACAAACCTACTTTCTTTTTTTTGGAAAGCATTTAAAAAAAATATTGACCTACTGGCAGTTAAAATCCATCTACCTTAGCAGTAGTAACTAGAGTAACTTTCTTTTTCCTTATTTAAATTATGGACAGGTTAAATGCCTAGCCATATATTTTATCATTATCGTGCATATATTACTGAGGCTATGGGAGATTATATTGTCCCACCTATACTTAAAAAAAAAATCTGATTGTTTTCCTGATCTGCTAATTCCTTGGGAACAGACTTCACATTACTAATTTAATGCAACTTATCATCTCAACAGAAAAGAATGTTTATCATTACCAATTAAATAGGCATATGCTAGACTTCATTAATACAACCCTGTTTTAATAATTTTGTCTAGAATATTTTAAAAGATATAAATTAAATATTTAAATATAACCAAATTATGCGACATTTTATCATTTCTAATTACCAAGAAAAGTATTACTTCCACAGAGCCATTTCCATCCTTACATTTGTGAAAAATTAATCATGAGACCAAGATCAAGGTTAGAGCTTGAGTTACTTGCTAAAGGCTCTAGGAAAGTTTTTGTTTCTAAGCTCATCTAATTGTTGGTAGAACTTATTTTCATGCAATGTAGTATGGAAGTCTCTGTTTCTTTGCTGTTAGTGGGGCCAGGTTTTACTTCTAGATATTTTTAATGCTTTCCACATGGCCTCCTCCATCTTCAAGCTTGCAGCAAAGAGTACCTCGCATAATTTGTTTCTCTGACTTCTTTTCTGCTATCCACTTCACCCTCTGATTTTTCTCTTCTGCTCTTAAGGGCTTATGTGATTACACTGGGCCCACCCAGATAATCAAAAAGAATCTATCTTAAGGTCAACTAATTAATAAACAGCTAAAATATCTGCATATGCCATTAACTAAGTAAATTAACATACTCCTGGGCATGGTATTTCATCTTTTTTTACAGTTCCGGGGATGAAGGCATGCACTCCTCTTTGTAGTAATGATTCTACCTACTTTAGATTTATTTGAACTTGTATAAAATTGAAAGTCAATCATTCAGTTTTCTATAACTGGTAACTTGCTATGAGTGCATTAATATGTGTAACTTATTCGGATTAGTTTGGGTCTGGTTATTCACACATACATATGTATACACAGTCATACATAAAATGCAATCAGTTTTGAAGAACTTGTGGCTTTCACTTCCCTGCTACCGAAGTGAGATTTCATTAAATAACACAAACTTTAAAGTTTGAGGGGGAATTGTTTGTTAAAAAAATAAATAAATGAATTCCTTATTTGGTAGGGAGGTTGACAGTTTTGTTAACATTTTGAATAGGTTATATGAATTAAATGATTTCGAAATCTCAGTTTTCCATGTAAAGTTTCTCAATAGTCTTCACTCCAGACACATTATGTATTTTATTTTTTAAATTCTTTTTTTTTAATATTATGTAGTTATAATAAGGAGTTAAGCTCTTTGGTTTTTTATGAAAGGAATATTAGTTTTTCAATTAAAAAACATATAGAAGACTAATTTTGATGAATGACATCAGCTCTTTTTTAGTTTCTGTGATTGAAGGAATTGCAAAATGAGAAGATTTAGTCTCAATTTCAACATTTTGACGTGTACATTTTACTAATTATAACATTAAATAGTACACTTATGGTGTGTATACATATGGATACTTTATCATTGTTGTGGCTTAGTTGCTAAGTCATGTCTGACTCCTTGCAACTCCATGGACTATAGCCTGCTAGGCTTCTCTGTTCATGAGATTTCCCAGGCAAGAATACCTTAGTGGCTTGTCATTTCCTTCTTCAGTGGATCTTCTTGACCCAGGGATGGAACTTGCATCTCCTGCATTGGCAGGCAGACTCTTTATGGCTGAGCCACCGGGGAAGCACTACAGATACTTTATAGAAACCAATTATTAGAGTTTTATGTTTTCAAAAACTCTTAAAATTTTTTTTTATATTACTCATTATCTTTTTTTCTTTTTTATAATCTGAAATGTCAGCCAATATCTTTCCCCTTAAAGATTTTCATGATGACGACTATGGAGATAAAATTTTGTTTATTAAATTTCCCAAGTTGATATGTGGACAATTTTTCATAGAAGCTAAGATACCAGGGGATGACATTCATATGACACATTATGTTTGAGAACTTCAAGCTAGATGATGCTTACTGAAATTTACAATTAATTCCAAGAGCAAGAGCCAAAGCTTATAAGATTTAGTGTGTTAAATTACCCTGTTCTTACAGAAGGTGTAACAAAGTGGAATGCAAAGCACCAACAGAGACTCTTAAGAAAGAGCAGTAAAGATCTACTATTGCCTTGGCATATGGGTATACAGATTTATTCATTCATAGTATTTTTAAAATATTATCTAGAAGATACAGTATGAGTCTCAGGAATTGAATGTTTCACCATTTACTGTAACTTTCAGTTGAAGTGTCATGTTGCATTTAAAGACAGTAATCAAAATAAAATTTATAAAGCAATTCTTCAGTGGAAGGAATAGATATATATATATATATATTTAAATTACATATACCATGCACATAGTTTGATGAAATTTACTATATCCAGAAGTTAGTCAATTATAAGTCCTAAAAAAAAAACCAAAAAAAAAAAAACAAACCAGAAAAACCTCTACAGAAAAGACTTATTTTTATAAATCCCTAGGAATGGCACCCCACTCCAGTACTCTTGCCTGGAAAACACCATGGACGGAGGAGCCTGGTGGGCTGCAGTCACCTGGGGTCGCTAAGAGTCAGACAGGACTGAGCGACTTCACTTTCACTTTTCACTTTCATGCATTGGAGAAGGAAATGATAACCCACTCCAGTGTTCTTGCCTGGAGAATCCCAGGGATGGGGGAGCCTGGTGGTCTGCCGTCTATGGGGTCACGCAGAGTTGGACACTACTGAAGTGAAATAGCAGTAGCAGCAGCAAACGATTTAAAGTAGACAATGAAATAATTTGGAGCTGATAATTAGATAAAGCAACAACTTTCCTTAAGGAAAGTTACTTTCTCTAATTTTTAAGTTTACCATTATTCTTCATCTCATCATTCACAAGTAATTTAGAGATTTTTATCCAAAAATTATCTGTGGGTTAATTTAAAATTGCCATCCTTTTGCTTTGTGTAATCTATTAAAAAGCAATGTAAATAGCTAGTGAAAGAAAGATCTTAACATGATTTTTACAAATAAAGAAACCCACTTGTTCACAGCATGTATTTGACTTAAAGGAAGTTCATATCACAGCAGGAAGAAAGTTTGAAGTTAAAATCCCTATAAGACTGATAAAATGCAAAAATAGAAGTGAAACAGACATAAGTCACAAATAACAAATCTGTCTAAAATAACACTTTGGCCCTAAAAATAACTTTCAAAAATATATATATTATATATATATGTATGTATATGTATTCATACATATACATATATTTGTATATATGTTATATTGATTTATGTAGCCCTTGCTTTAATCTCAGTGGGGCTGTAATTAAATTTGCTTTTATGCTTATCTAATATATTCATTAAAGTAGTCTAAGCTTAATAAGATATGTGTGCTCAGTTGGGTCCTACCCTCTACGTTCCCATGGACTGTAGCCCATCAGGCTTCTCTATCCATGGGATTTCCCAAGCAAAAATACTGGGGCAGGTTGCCATTTCCTACTCCAGGATATTTTCCTGACCCAGTGATGGAACTCATGTCTCCTGCATTGACAGATGGATTCTTTACCATTTGATCCAACTGGGAAGCCCTACATTCTAAAATTTAGTCATTTATAGAAAACAAATGTTTCTTCTCTGGATGGCTGATCAGTTGGGGCAGCTGTTCTGAACCTATCTTGAAGAAGGTCTTGTTGGAGAATTTCATAGGCCAGATGTGAAAATGGCCATACATATCCATTGAGAACTTTGTCGTGTAGTCACATATATCTGGAAAGAAGATAACAGTTCACTAGTTATATGCCCAAAGAATAGGAGAATGCAATATTTAAACAGAATTGTATAGATTACAGAAAACAAAATCAAAATTATTTTCTGGTCATAAGTAAAGTGAAAGTGAAGTCGCTCAGTAGTGTCTGACTCTTTGTGACACCGTGGACTGTAGCCCACCAGGCTCCTCCATCCATGGGATTCTCCAGGCAAGAATGTTGGAGTGGGTTGCCATTTCCTTCTCCAGGGGATCTTCCCAACCCAGGGATCGAACCTAGGTCTCCTGCATTGTAGGCAGATGCTTAACCTCTGAGCCACCACTATACAGGAATTAATTTAGATGTTCATTTATTCAACTGATAGGGGGATGGTGGTTAGTAATAAAAGCAAAATTTATTCTTTCATGAAGCTTTGTTCTAACTTAATCAGCAAAGACTTACACCCATCTGTGGCATCAAGTTGACTGAGTTGACAGTATCTAAACTAAGTCGCTTGGGGTTTCTTAGCCTCTTCCACTGACTTTTTCAATAAGGGCCAGAATGAAATGCCATGAAATTGATACACTCAATGTTAGATCTTTTCAAAGTTTGCCTATTAGCAGTCTAGTAAAATACTTGGGAATGTTTAAAGTTACAACTAAAACAAGTAGAAAGAAATATGTTATCGAGGGATTTGTTTCTGTTATCACAGCGTCACTGAACAAATTAAAATGGAAAGCCAGAAAAATACTTTAAGACAGCTTCTAAATATGGCCTTTGATTAATATCTTCAAACCAGCTCAACAAATAATTGAATATCATGAGAGTGGGATTTAGAACAAAATTGTTTGGATTATCTGCTTTACTCAATATTCACATTAAAATGACTAAATACTAAATGGGGGGCAGGGGGGAAACACAATAACTTTTGTTGATTCCCAAGCAGTATTTTGGGCAGAGGTAAAAATTACACAGTAGAAGCGTTCCATTATTTTAAATTACTACTCTATTTAACTTTTCATGTAAATGGCAGTATGGCAACAATGAAGATATATATATATATATATATGACTTTCTAGGACTTGCTAGATGGCTCAGTGGTAAAGAATTAGCCTGCCAATGCAGGAGACTTAGGAGTTACAAGTTTGATCCCTGGGTCGGGAAGATCCCCTGGAGTAGAAAATGACAACCTGCTCCAATACTCTTGCCTGGAAAACTCCATGGCCAGTGGAGCCTGGTGCACTACAGTCCATGGGGTCACAAAGAGGTGGACACAACTGAGTATGCACACACACATATGATTTTCTAATGTTTTAAAAATTATTTATTGATATAAGTATAAACCTAATAAATTTTGAGATGTTGAGATACTCTTGAATTATGAGAAAGTTGATTAAAATTTTAATTTTCATCATGTTATCAGGTCAAATGTGGCTGTGCAAAGTCTGCATGATCAACAGGTTGTTTAAATATTTTTGAAAACACATCAGGAATAGCTTGGGTTGGGTCCCCTCAGAAACCAACTTTTGAACAGGAATTCAAATGAAAGTAATTTGGTTTGGGGGAGAAGTAATCCAGAAACACTGGAAAGGAAGCTGAAGGAGTGAGAAACAGAAATAAAGCCACTTTTGCAGACCTCTAAGAAACAATGTAAATGATATTTCTGAGTTTTCTCAGCCATGATAGAAAGCTAGCATACTGGTTCATCAAGTCCAGGTCATCATGGGTGACCTTGCGGAACTTTAACTTGCTCAGGCCACATGCTGCAACAAGCTTTCCAGGTGTTTCCAGTAAAATGTCTTTGATTTGCTGAGTGCCAAGTGCTGAAAGATTAGTACCAAGACCCTCATAACATCTGAAGTAGGATAAACTCAGATTTTCAAAACTAAAACACAAGGAAACATAGTGACTACTTCTGGATTAATGTCAGATAAAATAATTTTTCTTGAGTAAAACATTGCTATTTTTCTCCATTTCTTTGGCCTTGAATTAAAACAAGTTATCTTTTTAAAAATTGTAGACAATGTACCCTGTATTTTTCCATGGT
This sequence comes from Capra hircus, assembly GCF_001704415.2. Taxonomy (NCBI): domain Eukaryota; kingdom Metazoa; phylum Chordata; class Mammalia; order Artiodactyla; family Bovidae; genus Capra; species Capra hircus. The sequence continues at coordinate 32,400,066 of NC_030821.1, read as the reverse complement.
GCTTAGATTTTTGAAAGTAGTAGAAACTGAGATGCAACCCTGAAATATTTTGAAACCAAAATCTCCTCCAAACTTGGAAAAAACAAGTAGCAGATCTAAGGAGAGAACCCAGAACTCCTGAAATTTAGCTTTATGCTTTTACCAAGAACATCATTTTTAATTTAAAATCAAATTTTATTAATCATAAAAATATTTACTTTGAATTTGTTTCAAAGTTTCAAAGGTGGAAACTATTATATTTGGAGATGTTTGCCTTCCCTATTAGCATCTCTTTTCTGTTATAGTTTAGACATCTTGATTTTTATTAAAGCATATTGCAAAGATGTGAAACATTTTTATTTGTGAATTTTTAAAAGGTCTAAAGTTAATCTATAGATCACTTTGTGAGGAACTCATAAATAGACATTTTATTTTTTGCTTTTGTTTGGCTACTAGGCATTTTTAATTGAACATAAATATACATATAAAGAATGACATCGGTGGTGTTTATAATGATTTACTTTAAAAACCAAAAAAGTTGAATTTATTAAGTGGCACTTTAGTGAAATTAATAGTGTATTTGGAATAAAGTGCAAAATTCTCAGTAAATCTATAAAATCTTCTCAGTAAATTTATGTTGATATAAGCATTCTTTAATTTTTAAAGCACAATAGAAATATGCATATAAGGTATACTATTAATTTTAAAAGCAAAATAGGAAATATAAATAATTTTTATTTAGTTATTTTTATATGCCTACTACTACTACTACTACTAAGTCGCTTCTTCAGTCGTATCCAACTCTGTGTGACCCCATAGACGGCAGCCCACCAGGCTCCCCTGTCCCTGGGATTCTCCAGGCAAGAATACTGGAGTGGGTTGCCATTTCCTTCTCCAATGCATGAAAGTGAAAAATCAAAGTGAAGTCGCTCAGTCATCTCCGACTCTTAGCGACCCCATGGACTGTAGCCCATCAGGCTCCTCCATCCATGAGATTTTCCAGGCAAGAGTACTGGAGTAGGATGCCATTGCTATACACTCACACTTAATACAAGATTGGAAAGAAATATACCAAAATATTGGCAGCCTTAGCATTCAAAATGGTGCAATTATATGGTTCACGTTTTATTTTTATTAATTCGTATTATTCAAAATTCACAAAAGAGCTTGTATTATTACTTAAATATAAAAATAAACATTTCATATATTACTTGAGGATACTTTAATGATATGTTCATTATAGGCTTATACATAGCACATGGAAGTGAAAATAGATGCAGCTTTTTGGCGGGTAGTTTGGCAGAGTGCATTGGTGGCTCAGTGGTAGAGTCTGCCTACCAATGCAGGAGATGTAGTTTTGATCCTTGAGTTGGTAAGATCCCCTGGAGAAGGGCATGGCGACCCACTCAGTATTCTTGCCTGGGAAATCCATTGGACAGAGGAGCCTGGCAGGCTGTGCTCCATGGAGTACAGAAAAATTAAAGAATTGGACATGACTTAGTGACCAAACAACAATGAAAAATGTTTTATTTATTGAGTTTTTGTTTTGCATATGTGTATACTCAACAGTTCCACTAATAAAAAGCCTTTGAAATGCAGTGAGAGGGAGCATTTGTCCATTACAGTGTAAATGGAATATGGATCCAACTTTCTGGCAGTAACAAGTTGCAAGATCTCAGAGAGGCACATGTAGGTAGAAGGATCCATAGAAAAATTCAGAGAATTTTGTATTTCAAGTGTTGAGACCAATCACATTAGAATGTAAAGTATATTGATTAAGTCAGTAAAAGTATAGTCAAAAGGTGAATTGGAGGGGTAAATTTCAACTACTTTTCAATGACTTTGCATGTGCAAAAGTCTAGAACTGGGTCAGCAAGTTGGTAAACTATAGAGTTTATCAAATGAGGGATTTAAGTTAGGCTCTGTTTTGTTTCTTTTTTTTTTGGTGGATTTTTTAGTTTTTCTATTTGTGTGGTTTTTTTTTTGTGATCTCAGTCAATTCAGCTAAAAGTTGAGTGAATGATGTAAAAAAAAAGTTAGGATTACCTTTGCTACCTAGGAAACTCAGTTTAAGATCTAATATTGATAATTTACTACACACTACACTACATATTTGCAATTGAGAGTTTAAAAAAAATCTGAAAAGTAAGCAACATTATAATATTACCATTTTACAAGTGAAGAAAAAATGAAAATCAGAAAGTAATCTTGCCCATTCAAAAGTTAGTAATATAAAATTATATCAGTACTTATGTCTATATACTGTACTGTACTGTATTAGTACAAGCACACACTCATACACACACACAAGTTAAAATTTGAGCTGATATTGGGGTGAATGCTTTACTTAAACACCCTGCATTTTTTCCAGAAATGAGATATTATGTGTTTATTTAGCAGTAAGTGTCAGCAGCTGGTGTAATTAGTATAACCATATGAGTTATTTTCATTTGTTGCTTCTTCTATATCCATTCACTTCTTTGGCTTTAGAAATCCAGGGAGGAGGGGGAATCATGGAATATATTGCAAAATTAAAAGTTTAGCTATAAATAATCATTGAATCCTATTCATGTTATAAAGTCTACTCATTTCTTAATCTCTTCAACATAAGAAAATTGATGGCAAGCTGCAAATTGGTTGAAAACTCTTTTTGTGTATATTTTTAACAGTTTATATCCAAAATAGATAAAATCTCCTACAAGTCAATAATAACAAAATAACTTTTTAGTGAAGAAACATCCATGATGGACTAAATAGGATTGAATTTAACTTTAAGCCAGAAATAACTTGAATATCAAACTAAGTACATGAAAGATCTGTTTTCAGACATTGGATAAAAGGTAGCACAGGCTATGAACCCTAAAAAAATGAGAACAAAATGAACCCTATGATCCTGCTGGCTTTGCCTAGAAAGAATGTCTGGACTCCAGGTGCAGGAAAAGGCAGCTAAAAGTCAACAGCTGACCCTGTGATGTGAGCACTGAGACTGAATTTTCCAAAGGCTGAGCTGGCTTAAGCTGGGAGAGTAACATTCAGCTACATGAACAAGATGCTAATTTTAAAAATAATATTTTGTATAATTTTAGGCAACACATTTAGACAAAGAAACTATTTCACCATCAAAATATTTCAAGCAAATGTTTTGCGTGAATCAGTTTAGTAGATCAAAGCTGACAATTTAGAATGTCAGAATATGTAATTCAGATCAGTTCTCTCATTGGAGACAACTAAAAATTTCATAAAAATATTTATGAAAAACTTCTTGAAAACATTTGAAAGCTAAAAATAAGACGCACTAGGTCTGAGATAAAACCAAAATACACATGTAAAAGTTTGGTCTTGGAAGTTAGTTTTTGCCAGTTCTAAATAATGGCCCGGAAGTATAAGCACTAATGTTTATAAACTTGTAGGAGAAGAGAGAAAAAAATTGGAGTCCAGGGTACACTGGGAGTGAAGGCTACAAGGATTTGCCCTCTGAGTAAAACAAGCAAGAAGTCAACATACTCCCCTGTGAACTGCTAATCAGCTTCAAGCTGTTTCAGAGCCCTCCCTCCCCAAATTTTATATTACTATAATTGAATTTAAATGATGATAGAGTGTAAATTTCCCATGCAGCTGGCAGAAGCAAACATCTTGAGAAAAATAACATTATTCTTGCTTTAAAATTATTCCTATAAATATCTTTTAAATCAAAGTTCATAATTGAAGATAATCAGCCCCACAAGGAGATAAGACAATAAGAGTTGAAAACATCCAGAAACAACAAACAACAGAAACAGACGCCTAGAACCACAGACAGTGGAATTATCAGAGACAGATGGTGAAACTGATGCTTAACATGTTCAAAGAGATAAAATCAAGCTTGAAAATTTTGGCTGAGAATGGAAAAGAATGAGTGATGATGAGAAAATTATTTACATATAAATGAAATTCTAGATCTAGGAAATATGGTAATCATATTATTTCAAAATATGTGTTGAAAGCAAACCAGACACCACTAAAGAGAGAATTAGTAAATTAGCTGCCAAAATATTCATACAAAAGTATGGAAAAACTAAAGAATTAAAATAGGTAGCAGACAGTAAAGGATCCTGATGCTGGGAAAGATTGAGGGCATGAGGAGAAGGGGACAACAGAGGATGAGATGGTTGGATGACATCATCATCTCAATGGACCTGAGTTTGACCAAACTCCAGGAGATGGTGAAGGACAGGGAAGCCTGGTGTACTGTAGACCATGGAGCTGCAAAGATTTGGACACAACTGAGTGACTGAACAACACCAAAAAATATAGAGAATATTGTGAAAGTGTATATTAGATTATATTCTTTCTACAGTTCATCTACAGGTTTCATTTTGAATAGATTTTCACTCAATGTAAACTTGGTTAAGTAACTGACTTTGGACAATAGAGCGCTGTCAGCATGAAAATTTCTCATTTCTGGCAGAATCTTTAAGAGGCAGGACATGGTTGTACAATTTTTCCCTCTGAAACAATATAAGTATTCTCCGGTAATAGGAGCTACTTCATAGTCTGGATACCACAACGAAGATACATGGAGCAGTGCCATAGTTAAAGGATGATATTAACAGGAAAAAAAAATTAAATAACTGAGATTTTGGGTGTTTTAAATATGCTATAGCCTAAGAAAAGTTGATATAAACAAGGTCTGTAAGGTTGAATTCAAGAAGCTAAAAAACAAGAAAAACATTAGCAAAAACAATAAAGATATTAAATACAAAGAATCAGAACTTTCCTAAATTGCTGAAACAACAGCAATATCTTAATTCACTCTAGCAGAACCAAATAAATATAAATGAAAAGAACACTCCTAAATACAATATAGTGAATCTAATTAAAGGAAAAAAAAAAAAAAAACCCACAAAACAACCAAGAGCAAATCTACATAGTAACCACAGTAGGGACAAAAGAGATTACCCTAAAGGAACAAAAAGTGAACTGAGCCTGGGGGTTAACTTCTCAACAGAAAATTGGAAGATAGTTAATGAAATGATGTCATAGAAATATTTTAAAAGGCAGCTCCCATTGTAGAATTCATATCCATTAAAAGTATTGTTCAAGAATAAAATCAAGACTAAGCTAATTCACCACTAGCAGACCCCTACAAGAAGATTTTCTAAAATAATTGTCCTTTGGGCTTATGCCAGACGGAAGTTAAGAGACACAGGAGGAGATGAAGAATAAAAACAATAGAAATTTCTTGAATTTAAAGTTAATCACTGGTTTATGGAGAAAACATTTCCTGAACTCAAAGCTTCTTGAAAAGTAGACGAAAAGATGAATGTGTGCAACGTGGAAAATAAATGTAACAATTGAAGTATTTTAAACACTAAAACCAACCTATGATTCTTTTATGACATATATAAATGTATTAAGCTATGGAAATTGAAATATATAATTTTTATTTTGAGATACCTATAGGTTCATGAAAGTGCAGTGGAAGTGTTAGTCGCTCAGTCATGTCTGACTCTTTGTGATCCCGTGGGCTGTAGCCTGCCAAACTATGGAATTCTTCAGGCAAGAATACTGGAAAGGATAGGCATTCCATTCTCCAGGGAATCTTCCTGGCCCAGGGCTCAACCCAGGTCTGCCTACATTGCAAGAAAGTTCTTTACTATCTGAGTCACCAAGGAAGCTCTGGGGTAGGTTCATACACAACTGCAAAAATTAATACGAAAGGATTTTATATTTCCTTCATCCAGTTTCTCCCAATGGCATCATCTTGTCTATTTGTTCATACTGTTCATGGGGTTCTCAAGGCAAGAATACTGAAGAGCTTTGCCATTCCCTTCTCTAGTTGGGCCACATTCTGTCAGACCTTTCCACCATGACCTGTCCATCACAGTATGAAAAGGCACAAAGATAGGACACTGAAAGATGAACTCCCCAGGTCGGTAGGTGCCCAGTATGCTACTGGAGATCAGTGGAGAAATAACTCCAGAAAGAATGAAGGGATGGAGCCAAAGCAAGAGCAACACCCAATTGTTGATATGACTGGTGGTAGAAGCAAGGTTCAATGTTGTAAAGAGCAATATTGCATAGGAACCTGGAATGTTAGGTCCATGAATCAAGGCAAACTGGAAGTGGTCAAACAGGAGATGGCAAGAGTAAACATCAACATTCTAAGAATCAGTGAACTAAGATGGACTGGAATGGGTGAATTTGACTCAGATGAGTATGATATCTACTACTGTGGGCAGGAATCCCTTAGAAGAAATGGGGTAGCCATCATAGTTAACAAGAGTCTGAAATGCAGTACTTGGATGCAATCTCAAAAATGATAGAAAGACCTCTGTTCATTTCCAAGACAAACCATTCAATATCACAGTAATCCAAGTCTATGCCCCAACCAGTAACACTGAAGAAGCTGAAGTTGAACAGTTCTATGAAGACCTACAAGACCTTTTAGAACTAACACCCAAAAAAGATGTCTTTTTCATTATAGGGGACTGGAATGCAAAAGTAGGAAGTCAAGAAATATCTGGAGTAACAGGCAAATTTGGCCTTGGAGTACAGAATGAAGCAGATCAAAAGTTAATGGAGTTTTGCCAAGAGAACACACCAGTCATAGCAAATACCCTCTTCCAACAAAACAAAAGAAGACGCTACACATGGACATCACCAGATGGTCAACACCGAAATCAGACTGATTATATTCTTTGAGGCCAAAGATGGAGAAGCTCTATACAGTCAGAAAAACAAGACTGTGAGCTGACTGTGGTTCAGATCATGAACTCCTTATTGCCAAATTCAGACTTAAATGGAAGAAAGTGGAGAAAACCACTAGACCATTCAGGTATGACCTAAATAAAATCTCTTATGACTATACAGTAGAAGTGAGAAATAAATTTAATGGACTAGATCTGATAGAGTTTCTGATGAACTATGGACGGAGGTTCATGACATTGTATAGGAGACAGGAATCAAGACCTTCCCCAAGGAAAAGAAATGCAAAAAAGCAAGATGGCTGTCTAAGGAGGCCTTACAAATAGCTGTGAAAAGAAGGGAAGTGAAAAGCAAAGGAGAAAAGGAAAGATATAAGCATCTGAATGCAGAGTTCCAAAGAACAGCAAGAAGAGATAAGAAAACCTTCTTCAGCAATCAATGCAAAGAAATAGAGGAAAAGAACATAATGGGAAAGACTAGCGATCTCTTCAAGAAAATTAGAGATGCCAAGGGAACATTTCACGCAAAGATAGGCTTGATAAAGGACAGCAATAGTATGGACCTAACAGAAGCAGAAGCTATTAGGAAGAGGTGGCAAGAATATACAGAAGAACTGTACAAATAATCTTCATGACCCAGATAATCATGATGGTGTGATCACTCACCTAGAGCCAGACATCCTGGCATGTGAAGTCCAGTGGGCCTTAGGAAACATTACTACGAACAAAGCTACTGGAGGTGATGAATTCCAGTGGAGCTGTTTCAAATCCTGAAAGATGATGCTGTGAAAGTGCTGCACTCAATATGCCAGCAAATTTGGAAAACTCAGCAGTGGCCACAGGACTGGAAAAGGTCAGTTTTCCTTCCAATCCCAAAGAAAGGCAATGCCAAAGAATGCTCAAACTACTGCACAATTTCACTCATCTCACATGCTGGTAAAGTAATGCTTAAATTTCTCCAAGCCAGGCTTCAGCAATATGTGAACCAGTAACTTCCTGATGTTCAAGCTGGTTTTAGAAAAGGCAGAGGAACCAGAGATCAAAGTGCCAACATCTACTGGATCATCAAAAAAGCAAGAGAGTTCCAGAAAAACATCTATTTCTGCTTTATTGACTATGCCAAAGCCTTTGACTGTGTGGATCACAATAAACTGTGGAAAATTCTGAAAGAGATGGGAATACCAGACCACCTGCCCTGCTTCTTGAGAAACCTATATGCAGGTCAGGAAGCAACAGTTAGAACTGGACATGGAACAACAGACTGGTTCCAAATAGGAAAAGGAGTGCGTCAAGGCTGTATATTGTCACCCTGCTTATTTAACTTATATGCAGAGTACACCATGAGAAATGCTGGATTGGAGGAAGCACAAGCTGGAATCAAGATTGTCAGCAGAAATATCAATAAACTCAGATATGCAGATACACCACCCTTGTGACAGAAAGTGAAGAAGAACTAAAGAGCCTCTTGATGAAAGTGAAAGAGGAGAGTTAAAAAGTTGGCTTAAATCTCAACATTCAGAAAACGAAGATCATGGCATCCGGTCCCATCACTTCATGGCAAATAGATGGGAAATAGTGGCTGACTTTATTTTTCTGTCTCCAGAATCACTGGAGATGGTGTTTGGAGCCATGAAATTAAAAGATGCTTACTCCTTGGAAGGAAGTTATGACCAAACTAGACAGCATATTAAAAAGCAGAGACATTAAGTTGTCAACAAAGGTCCATCTAGTCAAGGCCATGGTTTTTCCAGCGGTCATGTATGATTGTAAGAGTTGGACTATAAAGAAAGCTGAGCACAGAAGAATTTTTGCTTTTAAACTGTGGTGTTGGAGAAGACTCTTGAGAGTCCCTTGGACTGCAAGAAGATCCAATCAATCCATCCTAAAGGAGATCAGTCCTGGGTGTTCATTGGTAGGACTGATGTTGAAGCTGAAACCCCAATGCTTTGGCCGCCTGATGCAGAGAACTGACTCATTTGAAAAGTTCATGATGCTGGGAAAGATTGAGGGCAGGAGGAGAAGGGGATGACAGAGGATGAGATGGTTGAATGGCATTACCGACTTAATGGACATGAGTTTGGGTGGACTCCGGGAGTTGGTGATGGACAGGGGGGCCTGGCGTGCTGCGGTTCATGGGGTCGCAAAGAATCAGATGCAACTGAACTGAGCTGAATGAGATGTATTTATCACTACAGCACCATACACAGTGATTTCACTGTCCTCAAAACACTCTGTGATCTGTGTATCCAATCCCTCTGTCCTACAACCCTTTACAACTACTAACCTTTTGTCTGTCTCCATAGTTTGCGTTTTCCAGAAGGGTTATAGTTGTAATCATACAGTTTGTAGTATTTTCAGATCGGCTTCTTTCACTTAGTAATATACATTTAAATTTCCTCCTTTTCTTTTCATAACTTAACAGCTCATTTCTTTTTAGTGCTGAATAATATTTAATGAATAGGATATAATTCCACTTTATTACATGTGCCATAGTTTATCCACTCACCTGCTAAAAAGCACATTCCAAGTTTTGACTATTATAAGTAAAGTTGCTGTAAATATTTGTGTTAGGTTTTTGAGTGGTCATATGTTTTCAATTCCTTTGGATAAATCTCAAGAAGCACAATTTCTAGATACTATGGTAAAAGCATGTTTCGTACGAAACGGTCCAACCATATTTCAATACGACTGTGCCATTCTGTACACCTGCCAGCCATGGATAAGTGTTCCACACCTCTGCACATATTTGGTTTTGTCAGAGTTCTGGATTTTTATCTTTTTAATAGGTGTGTAATAGTATCTCATTGTTTCAATCTGCAATTCCCTAATTATGCAAGAGTTTAATATCTTTCTATATGTTTACTTGCCGTTTCTGTATCTCTAACAAGGTCTTTGTTTAGATCTTATGCTCACTTGTTAATGAGGTTGTTTTCTCTTTATTGAGCTTTAAGAGTTCTTTGCATATTTGGAAACTACTCCTTTATCAGATGTGTCTTTTGCAAATGTTTTGCACCAAATAACTTATCTTTATTCCTTATTTTATCATACTTTCCTGGTGAGTTTTCTGAAGTTTTTGACTCTATTGAAATTCTCAAGTCCCATTGATTACCAAGAAACTGTACCGTTCCCCCCAAAATCTCCCATACCATTTTTTCAGTATTAAATTAATTCATGTATTTCTGCCTATTTTATAAATTTGGTAGTCATTTGTTCTATGAACATTTGTAGATATATGGATCCCAAATTTGTGGGAGGCATCATCATAGGAGCTAGACATGTTAAAATGAAAATGTAGAATATTGGCTTCTAACTTCCCATGGAATCCATCCTCTTTTCTTTTAAGAAGATACGTTCCACTTAGTTGATCTCATTTGCACTTTTGACTTTAAATATTACATAAATGCTAATGACTCCTATCATCTGTATCTCTACTTCCTTACTGAACTTCTTCACTGCTTTTCCAATTGATGGAATTATTACCCACAACATATTTCATGCTAACCTTATTGTTAATTCATTCCTCTGATCTTTCTGGCAGCATAATACTGAATCAGTGAGTTTCATAGTTACATTTGGAATCTGTCCCCTTTCTCTATATCACCATTTGTTTTCTTTATCTGTTATCTCCTAAGTTTTGAAGAGTAGCCTCTTGTCTGATTTCCTGCCCCTTTAGTTGAAACCAAACCTTATATAACAATTTTGTATAAATTTTTAATTACTTGTTTAAAACATAAATTTAAACTTTTTCTGAGATATATGTGTATGATAATGCATAAATACATACGTTTAAATATTTATAATTTCTTAATGTTTAAATTTAAGAGGGGAAATGAATAATTATAGGTTCTGAAACTGCTAAATTACAACTGCACAACTGCTTGCAGATATTTTGAAAGTTTACAAGTCATCACATTCTGTTTGAGATGATTTTATGAGTGAGAAGTGAACAGCCTGCTCTGAATACTCTTTACCCTTCCTTATTAATGGCTTTCTATTTTATTCTTCAGCAAGAATGTATTTCACTTTGACACCTGTAATATGTTCATGTATTAGCTGTGACTCTCAACTTTTGCTGTGAAAAACATAAATCACCAAAGGAAGCATGCATAAACAAAGGGCTGCAGGCCATAACATTGTCACTCTCCTCCTCTGTCTTAATTAAGAGAGAATGCTTATCTTTTTCCCTGTGCGCTTTGTGAATGTTGACAAATGACACACTGCAGAATTGACTTCTTGATTACAAAAATAATGTCCATATATTACTTTTATTTGAATAATTTATGCTAATATTGATTTCATATAAGTGATATTCCATGAAAAATATTTTTTAATATCTTTGCATTTCTCTTCCTTATGCTTTTCCCCTCCTCTCATAATGTTCAGATAATTTTAGGAGAAGAAAATGAAGAGACTTTTTTAATGCTAAGGAAGCATATCTGAATGTTAATAGATATCACCTTGAGAAATTCCAGGTGGTCTTTATTTAAAAAATAATTTCCAAGGTGAAATGACCTTGTGAAAAAGTATTCACGTAGGTAACTGAAAATAGAAAACTGTGGATAATAAATAAGTAAATAAAGAAAAAATAGTGTTTTAGTGTCTGAATAATAAGATGCCACTGAATTTCCACTCAAAAGATCTGGATTCAAATTCATCCTGTACTACAAACTGCAAAAGTCTGCATAGAAAAATCATATCATGTAAATCATTTGACCCAGATCATCAATTTTTCTATAATGTGGGCCATTACTTACCCTAAATCTGATTATATTTCAATCTCGTGATCTATAACTCTAAAGTAGTACTGATAGCTTTTTAAGCATTCTTAGTATATATTAGCAGAGCAGGCGATGGCACCCCACTCCAGTACTCTTGCCTAGAAAATCCCATGGACAGAGGAGCCTGGTAGGCTGCAGTCCATGGGGTCTTGAAGAGTCAGACATGACTGAGCAACGTCACTTTTACTTTTCACTTTCATGCATTGGAGAAGGAAATGGCAACCCACTCCAGTGTTCTTGCTTGGAGAATCCCAGGGATGGGGGAGCCTGATGGGCTGCCGTCTATGGGGTCGCACAGAGTCAGACACGACTGAAGCGACTTAGCAGCAGCAGCAGTATATATTAGGCATTGGATATATACTATATCATTTCAAACTTAAAATGACTCTATGGGTAAGTCATTATTTTATTTAAATTTAAAACAAAGAAATTGTAGTTGAAAGGAATAAGTAAAGTGCCCCAAATCACGTCAGGAAGTATCATCTGAATCCAAGAGTTCTTGTTCTTTACTTTAGGGAATAAAAATGGTTTTACATTTTAAAATGTATAGATTGCAGCGATTAGGAACCCTCTTCCTCTGCTTTTCTTTGCAATTAATAAAATCTCAACTAAAATTAGCTATAGCACTAAAGAGACTTTATTGGTTCATATAGCTGAACAGAGAGGTAAGTTGTTTTACATATGGCTCAATGCAGGATATAAACTACATTCCCCCAAACAACTTTCTCTGCATATATTTCTTACAACTCTTTTTCACAATTAATTCTTCTTTTTTTTTTTTTTTTAATCTGAAATTTGAATCCACAGGCAAAGAGTAAATTTCCTAAGGACATTCCTGATATTCATTAGGTCACAAGCTATGGTTGAATCAAACAATGTAGACCTAAGAATGGAATGACTGACGGCCTTAGGCCAGATTATGTGTTCTACATCTGTGCAGGCCTAATAGTGGGTTCCAACCCCTCCTCATAAGAAAATCGGGTTTGTTAGATAGAATTGATTTTAGAAAGCAGACAAAATTCCTTTTAAGTGAGCTTTTTAATTATTGTCCATCTGAATTCTGTTCCCCTTCCTACTTAACAGAACTCACATATTCCAGAGGAGAAATTTTATTATTTTTATCACAGTAGAGGTTTAACTCTTCTATTGTACATTAAAGCATGCATTATTATCTGTGTATATGTTTTAGTTTGTATTCTAGGAGAATGGAAATATTGAACTATTAACATGTTATATCTTCTTTAGTAGCTAAGATAGAACCTCACACACATCAACAGTTTATTAAATGAATTCTTAATAAATTACATAACTGAAAGAGACCTTTAAAATGATCTATTTTCCATTGTAGACTCCATCAAATGTACATTTTATACAAAGTCATTAAATTATTTTGAAATTACCTGTTGCCAATACCTAGATTACCAATTCTATCTGGAAAGCAGATGATTCCAGATTTCACTTAAAGTGAGTAATTTTGGGAGGCATGGGCTCCTTATTAATTCACTATACCAAAATAATTTTCTACTGTCTGAGTAATAAGAAACTTCACTAACTCAGAAACTGATTTTTCTCCACTCTGCTAGAATATCTCAAAATCCTACAGAAAGACTTACTTTAAGACATTCTTGCATATATGAATATAAATTTGAAACAAAATTGCTTTAAATGTTTCTCTATGCTAATGTAAAGTTTTGCAGCTTTGGAGACATTTTAAGGAGTCAAATATATAAATGCTTTTAAAGAAAATTAAAGTCTCCCTGAAATAGCACATAAAATCATACAACGTACATTTTTTCTTTTACAAATTATTCTTTTTTTTTTGCTAGATGTGAGAGGTGACTTATTCTTAAAAATCAAACATCTCACCCTCTGGTATGTCTCCTTTCACTGATGGAGCTGGTGTGGTGAGATTTCAAAAACAAAAACAAGGCTGTTATACGTAGCAACCTAGATCTGTATATTGAAACCCTAGTGTTCCCGAAGGAAACAAATGCCGTGGAATAGTTGGATTATTTTTAGGGTGATCTCATTGACTCTGGTCCTTTAGGAACCTGGGCAAGAAATCTTCTCAGAGAAATCTTACATCCTAGCATGACCCTACAATCTGATTCAAACCCAAAATGTAAGACAAATGTAGCCCACAGTCCTATTTGTTAATTCTCCCCAGTTATCTCTAAATAATAAATGATCTGTGAATCAGTTTCTGAACCCTATTGGAAACTTCTGTATGGTAAAATTTGCTGGGTATCTACATCTTCATATCTGAGAACACTTTCTTTCTGCTGATTACTCAACAATTGGAAGAATGTCCATACTGTGCCCCTTTGAGATTGGGAAGACAGTGATATCCTTCTCTAAATACCCCTCTACTGTTAGAGATTATGTTGCCATAGCAACTCCCCAGATAGGAAACCCCCCAAATTGACACACTGGGTCCCAACCCCAAACCACTGAAGTCCACTCCATCTTTTTCCTTATTCCCTTGTTAGCATCTTGTTTCTCTCTTTTTTTTTTTTTTTCAGGTTCAAAGTTTGTTCTGCCTTAGATCTAATTATTGCCAAGGCCTTTTTTTTTTTTTTTAACAAGAAGGGAATTTTTTTGCCCCTAAGTTATTTTCTTAGCTGCTTTTGTCTTGCAACAACAGCCATTCAAATATAAAATCACTTCATGTCTTGAAAAGACTGCTTTTATGCACTATTTTTCTTTCATGTGCTTCCAGGTTCTTTTCTCTGAAAATGTTGACATTTACACATTTTACTCAAAAATTAAATGGAAGAATTTGGGATTAGGTTTAAATGAGACCTCCTGCCTGATTACACGAAAACTTACATTCATAGGCCAGGTTATACCTTTTTGAGATATTAATGTATGTTTTGTGTTCACTACTATGGAGGACTAAGAGATAATGAAATCTTTTATGTGTGTTGTTTTGTTCATAGCTTTTATCCCTTTCTCATGCAAGAAATGAAATACATCATTGTGCTTAGTCACTTTGTCACTTAAGGGGCATTTGCAGCAAGCATAATTGAAAACGAGTGACTTTCTATGACTAGTTTTATTTTAAAAAGAAGAAGAAAGAATATTTGATAACTCTTAGGATCTTCTAGAAGCCCAATGACCAAGTTGGAAATTATACAGCTAGAACTGTCCTGTCTAGAGCATATAACTTCTTCAGCAAAGACACTCGTGCTATCATCACTGGATCATGGGGCACAGATAATCACAGTTAATACTGTTACGTCTTTCTATAGATACTTTTTCTAGAATTCCTGATATTTTTAGAATGTGAAGCTAGATATGACATTACATTTGCCAGACTCAAAGAAGTTTACTTCTCTGACTCACATCTCTTTTGAAGTTCCCTGGTGGCTCAGAAGGTAAAGCGTCTGCCTACAATGCGGGAGACCCAGGATCGATCCCTGGGTTGGGAAGATCCCCTGGAGAAGGCAATGGCAATCCACTCTAGTACTCTTGCCTGGAAAATCCTATGGACTGAGAAGCCTGGTAGGCTACAGTCCATGGGGTCGCAAAGAGTCAGACAGGACTGAGAAACTTCACTTTCACTTTCTTTCATAAACAATTTAGTGATGGAGTTCATGTCAAGTGCCTACAGGAAGGGCAGGGAAAGTACATTTCTGATTTCAAACAAAGAGAGACAAAATAAAAAGATCTAGACATTGATCACACTTGTACAGGGTGTTTCAAGATTCTAGACATTCCAAAACTATAAAAATTATATGCTATGGCCCACCATTTTGACTGCTTAACATCAATATACATCTTTATTCCACACTCAAATATCCAAGCCACAAAAACAATAATAGCAACAGTACAGTAGTGCCTCTGCTTAACATCATATAAAAATCTCTTTGGCAACTAAAAACATCCCATCCTTATTCTATCCAAATGAGAATCAGTTTCATGAAATTTCTTATTGAGCTGAAAATCTACTCTCTCTGGATACTGCTGCTTCTTTGTAGAGTTATCTCTTAATTCTTCCTTAATAGTTTATAATCTATGGGCTAATTTTGCAAAAGTACTTAGTATATACAATACATGTATAGCACTGCATAGAAAAATGACTAAATACTACAGTTACAGTTGATTTGCAGTTGATTTTGAGATTTTATACCTAATATTTGTGTTCTCCACCACCTTCCTTATCCCCTTTATACTTTAGTTCATCTTAGTTGCCATTTATGTATGTATGTATTTATACATATGGATTGACAATCTTTCCTGAGTGATCTAAGTATTTGTAGATCTTACAAACTTACTAATGTGATATTAATATTTCAGTCCTATTGATTCCTTACTTACTTCTAGCTCTATTTTACAGCATCCACTCTATTTTCTCATTAATTCAGGATCTTAATACCTACCAACATTGTAGCACCTCTCTCTTTTTTTTTTTTTTTTTCATTTGCTCTCTTTCACTGGCCCAATAAGCATAAAATAATGAGATGTGATTTCAACTTCTAATATTACAGTAACATGCTGGGGGCCTTTTGGGAAACATTTCTCCTCTTAATGCTGAAACCTCAAACTCAGCAAAGCTCAGAATTTGGAGGACAGAAAGAACAGTATTTGCTGGTAGTTAAGTAGGTGTAACAATGAAAGAAGACACTCTCATTTCAAGCCCAGGTATACTGAAAAGTAAGTTCCATTTCATTATTTCCATGAGCATGAAGAATTTGCATCATAGACGTTAACTCTGAGCCACCTGTGGGCTTCCGTCATAGCCCAGTAGGTAAAGAATCCACCTGCAATGCAGATGACCCTGGTTTGACTTTGGGCTTGGGAAGATCTACTGGAGAATGGATTATGCTACCAACTCCAGTATTCTTGGGCTTCTCTTGTGGCTCAGCTGGTAAAGAATCCACCTGCAATGTGGGAGACCTGTGTTCGATCCCTGGGCTGGGAAGATACCCTGGGGAAGGTACACATTCCAGTATTCTGGCCTGGAGAATTACATGGACTGTATAGTTCATGGGGTCACAAAGAGTTGGACATGACTGACCCACTTTCATTCTGAGCAATCTGTAGTAAATACTGGACAAAGTGAAAGAGATAAAAACTGTGTAATAAATTACTTTGGTGACCTAGATGCTGTGCTGTAAAATAACATATACTTTGCACTAAAGCAAGCTGAATTAATTACTGTTGTTTCAATAAATAATCTTGGATTAATCAATTCAATCTCCAGCAAAATTAAAATTTTTATTATGCTTCGTTCACCATTATAATTGTTATGCTTTTTGTGTCATTTAATACAAAATAATAAGGTCTCTGTTTTCTGTAAATTTATTTTTACTTCTGGGATTTTTATTCAACTTCATTGTAAGCTTTTAAATGTAGATTAATTGAATAATATAGCTAATGCCTTAGATAACTGTAGGAATTCATGAAACATGAGAATGTTTAACATATAACAACTAGCAACATGTAACAGCTAGTAATAATTCAGAAACTGTACTTACTGTTTATTACTTTACTTGCACCTGAACTTATAGTGAACTCTTGGAGTTCTGTCCTAGAATTATGCTTGCTTTTCACATATGCTATAAAAATCTCAGTGTAATTTCTGATTTTTAAGCAGTCTACTTTGTCATCTCATCTTTTTGATGTTTAATAAAAGTGCTTCTGACAGTCTCAAAATTTAAAACACTAGGGAGATTTTTGTTTAGTTTTCCTATCACTTTCTACATTTGTACGTCTATTATCACATATTTTCACTATTTTAGAATTTTCCTTATATGCTTAGCAGAATGTTCAAGCTGAACCTAAGAATTATTCAGTTGGAAGAGGAACAGGCTTCCTTTTTCTCCACAGGTGCATGCACATAGTTTTTAATTACAATTATGAAAAGTGTTGCTTCGCATCATTTGGAGCTGACAGTGGGAAAGGAAGATTTATCAGAAGAACTTTGGACTCAGATGAAAGGAGAGATAGGAAAATAGATTTCTATTTCCATGCCTATAGAAATACAATATACATTCAGAAGCATAGGGTCCCTATTTACTGAAGAACCTTACACATACTATGTTGTATCAAGGTCAAGATGGCAAGAGTAAACATTGACTGAGGAAAATTATGGTAACTTCATTTCTCTATAGAACACAATGTCAACTAATGCTAGAGGGTGTACAACTAGAAGGAAAGCAAAGACTGTCACTGTGACATAAAAGCAGTGTCTAAAATCGGAAAAACATTGTGTCAACAACTTATGTTGTCCTTTTGATCCATTATTCTATGAGCGTTTTGACATATAGAACCAAGAGAACAAATATTTTAGGATAAATGGACTCTTTGTGTAAAACTTCCAATTTAAATAGAAGAAGCATAAATGTTAAGTTTTGCATTACATGCTTGTTAGTTCTTACTTCAGTGACTACATGCATTTCCATAGGAAAATGTTCTACAGTCATTTATGAATCATCAGAAGATAGTCTCACTCGAAAACCCTAAGGTCATTTTTGTAAGAAAGTCCTTTTGTACATTCTTTATGTCTCAGCTCAAAGTTGTCTTCCTCTGGGAAGCTTTTATCTGGAATCCTCCGTCTGGTTATAATGCCCCTCCTATGTGTTCTACCAAACTGTATCATTCATCTCTCATTACATTCAGGGTGTTGCTTTGTTGTTTGTTTGTTTTGCTTACCCCCCAAAATTGCAAATCTGGAATGCCTTCTATCTAGCAGTGTCTACTATATCTAAATCTGTATTCATAAATGAAAAACAATTCATAAGTAATCTCTAAAAAGGGAGTGAATGTTTTCCAAGTTCTCTAATTTGGTTATAATATACTAATGAGTTTCTGCATCTACCTTTTGATAAAAATAATTATACTTGAAGAATGCAATTTTTTTAATGTTTTTCTTTTTTAACCACAATGTCTGTGGGGTCTTAGCTCCCTGACCAGGGACTGAACCTGCACCCCCTACATTGGAGGGCAAAGTCCTAACCAGTGGACTACAGGGAAGTTCCCAAGAATATCTTATATTTTATATTTTAATTTTACACATATTTTTGGAAAAAGAACATTGAACTGCCATTCATTCCTTAGAAGAAAAAAAGAATCTATGAAAAGTAAAAAAAAAAATAGATAATTGGGTAATACAGAGACTATTTGTTATTTTATATACTATATAAAATGTCTAGAAATGTTACTATAATACTGTGTCTCAATAGTAGCTCCTGGAATGGATATCACTGTGGGGTCAATTAGATTACATGTGTAACGGAAAAACTTGTCTCAATTCTTCCCTTTGCTTTCATAAACATGGTTAACAAGTTTGCCAAATTTGCCAATCTGACATAAATAAACAAGATTTGAAATACTTTACAAATTATGCATAGGAATGACATTTCCTGATAAAACTGAGCTTTAAATTATTTCGTGAAAGTCTTAATTTGATTTATTATATTTAAAACAACAGATGGAAAATCCAAATTTTCTCATGCCCATGGTAAACATTTCTCATGCTACAATACTTTCAGATTTTATAAACAGTTTGTATCTGCCTGCATTTAAAAACAGAATTAACTTAAATTGCATCCAATAAAGCTCAATTCACTTTGCCTTTTGTAAAGAAGTCAAATAATTGTCTAATAAATCCATAATTCTCTCATCCACTGACTCCAATTTCCACTATAACATTTTCAGGGGCCAATTTCCTCTATTACTATTTCCTTGATTTTATTAAAATCTATTATTCCTGGAAAAATCTCCCTTATATTTTCTGATCCTCTAGTTAACTTTGTAACCTGTGTTCCAGGTATAACTCTTCTTGTGTTATTATTCCCTTATAAATATTCAATGCAATAATGAAAATAAAGATGCTAATTCAACAATAGCAAATATTTACTCAGCACCAATTACATGTCGAGCTTTGTGCAAAGTTTTGAATGTCAGCTGTGAAGTCAGAGTATTTTATATCACAAGCTTTATACAGATCCATTTATAGAAAATAGATTCTTAGCAAAGCCAAATGAGGTTTTCCGAATGTATTGTGGGTTGACACCCCTGCTTTTCTGAGTTTATAACACATTGTTTCGGATGCTCATTGAGGTGTAATTTTCTTCATGCTTCTCCTATGACAGGTAGAGACTCTGTACTCTCCCTTTCAATTTGCCACTGCTCTAACCAATGAAGCACAGTAGAAGTGATGCTAGATAACTTCTGAGTCTAGGTTAAGAGAAGGCCAGCAGCTTATCTGGTTGCTTATGTAAGATGTTTTTATGAAGTCTCTGATGTTAGAGATCTGAATATTCTGAATTCAATATGCTGTGAGGAATCTCAGGACATAGGGAGAGATCACATGAAAATGCTCAACAACCTCAGCTGAAGTTCCAGATGACCTCCAGCTTCAAAAACCAGATATATGAGTAAAGAGACCTCTGGACTATATCAGTCTCTGCTTGGGCTTTCCTGGTGGCTCAGATGGTAAAAAAAAAAAAAAAAAAAAAATCTGCCTGCAATGAAAGAGACCTGGTTTTGATCCCTGGGTTCCAATCTTCTTACCTGAAGAATTCCATGGACAGAGAAGCCTGGTAGGTTATAGTCCATGGACTCGCAAAGAGTCAGACATGACTGAGCTTTCATTGTTTGTAAAGTAGTCCCCTTGGATCAAATCTAACAAACTGAGTCTCAGACTTCAGGGATATGAGACAAGTTAAAGAATTAATGAACATCATGTTTTTCTTGCCACAAGTTTTGAGACAGTTTGTTATGTAGCATTAATAACTGGCAAAGATTTAGTTTCAGGGGCATTGCATGAAGCAGACGGACAAGTTCACTCTTTGGTTGGTATCATCCAACTTCCTTTGACACTCTCCCTTGTTCTCACACAATGGACTCAAGAACATATAGCCATTGTGGTAGGGATGAAATTTATGAACTAAGCATGAATTTAGCAATGTAAGCATTGAACCTAGTACTGGTAGGACCCTGTGCAACTGCACAGATCACATGCCCTGAAATGAACCTTGACCATACACTATGACAGATTCAGTACCTCGTCCAGTTGAAACTATGTCCGTGGGAGCCATGTGCCTAAGTGTGCATCCATTTTATCATAATTTTTTAATGTTTTGATCTTAGACAAATTGCTTGATATCTCTCTGCCTTGTATTTTATCTACACAATACAATGATAAAAGAACCTAATCAATGGATTTATTTTGAAGAGTAAAGTAAGACAAAAACTCATACAATTGTGTCTGACATAAGTAAGGCTTCAAAAATTTAACTATGATTATTTTTACATAGATTGTTTTAAAAAGACATAATTGGTCAGTCAACTCCTATAAACAATACCTTATCACAGCATTTCCATAAAATAGCATCTTTGACTTGGCACTAAACATTTTTTAATGTGTGTGTTTTTGAGAACCACTGACATGAGGGAAAATCACAGCAAGGAACTGGTTGAAATGTTTACAATACTCCAGGTTTATAGTAGTATTTAATGGAGGTAACTAAGTCGATTTGCCATGTGCAAATTCTATATAATCATTGGATAGCCAATAGACACACAGCTAATGTATGTCCTAAGGCAGTCCTGATTATATGACTTGATTTTTTAAACAAAAATAATTAAGGACAAATTTATATGATGTCACTAATTTACATTTCAGAATGGACAATGTGAAATAAATGTGTGCCTTTGTTTGTACTATAAGTTCTTTCATTTGCTCTAGTTTGAAATTTATTCTCCTTGGATTGTCAGCTAACATTTAAACAGAGAGACTGCGTTACAGAGATAGTATTGCAAGAATTTCCACAATCTGTTTCTTGACTCAGCAATAGAAGGCTTGCAAATTAGCATAACGGATGTGAGAAACTGAATCCCATTGGTAACACTAGTATTTTTCAAACTATGTTTTTTATTTTTTAATAGTTCCTAGGAACTCTACACTTCTACATGTGTATGTCTACTCAGTTGCTTCTATGGAACATAGCCCATCAGGCTCCTGTGCCCATGGAATTTTCTGGGCAAGAATACTAGAGTGAGTTGCCATTTCCTACTCCTGGGGAACTTCCTGACCCAGGGACCGTACCCATATCTCTTGACTCTCTTGCATTGCTAGGCAGATTCTTTACCACTGGTGCCACCTACATGGTCAGGGCATAAAAGTCAACTGAACCCTGACCCTTTTGCTAAAGGAGAGTACTCTGCACTTAGTCCCTAAAAGTTTTTGAGCTCAGTTACTGACTCAGGCAATTTTTGTCCCCCCTTGTTCTCCAGCCCAATCTTACATACACTTTTTTATAATATACATCAGGTGACTATTTCAAAGATGTTCTTAGAATGCCTCAATCTAAATTACAGAAACAAATATCAGACGGTTTATACCTATCTAGTTATGAATGTCTGTAATGAAATAGAATAAGATCTGAAGTTTCTTTCCTTTTGAACTGATAATGAAGTTAGTGGGAGTGGCAAACTCTAATCCACCTCTATTAATTGGCAGCTACAGATAAATTAGAAAATACTTATTTGTGTATGATTAACTTGGAATAGGTCTGTTACATTAATTACTAAATATAATTAACAGCTCAGCTTTTCTCCTAGAATTTTCATATCAATACTCACAATTAAAAGTTGTCAGAATATGTCCTAAGTTTTGATTAAGAAATTGTCATTGCCAAGTTTGCATGACTACATACTAAAGAGAATAAAATTAATAACTTGACTGTATTCCAGGTCCTTTAATTATATAATCTCATTTTATTTATTTTTTTTTCATTTTACTTTTATGTTAGATGAGTGTTATTTTTTTATTATTAATGAGGAAAATGGAGTTGATGGATGTTTAGTATTTCCCAAGACCTTTGTTTATTACTATTTGTTTCCTTTTTTATTTTACCTATTGTAAGCCTTTCTTATGGAGATATAAATAATTAAGTAATTCTTGAAGAGAAAACTTCCAGAAAATTTCCAAGCAGAATGACTAAGAAACTTATTTTTAAAAAGATATTTGGAAATTATGTACATTTGGTTTTCTATCAGGTTCACAATATATATCACTATCTTAATCACTAGCCACTTAGTTATATGATTTACTTAATGGTTTTTATTTTCTACTTTTAGAATAGAGATTTCACCAAGAAGGAATTAGAAAGTTCTGACTACTATTCATCCATAAAAATAATGAAGTTTTTCCATTTGCAGCAACATGCATGGACTTGGAGGGCATTTTGCCAAGTGAAATAAGTCAGACAGAGAAACAACTGTTCTATCATATCATTATATGCAGAATCTTAAAAAAAAAACAACCCCCCCCCCAAAAAAAAGTGAGTATAACAAAAAAGAAGCAGACCGAAAGATATAAAGTCCAAACTAGTGGTTAGCAGTAGGGAGAGGAGAGGGGAGAGAGAATATAAGAGGTAGAAGATTAAGGGGTACAAGTTATTAAGTATAAAATAAATTACAAAGATATATTGAACATGGGGTATGCAACTAATATTGTCTAAGAACTATAAATGAACTATAAACTTTAAAATTGTGAATCACTATATTATATACCTATAATTTATATAATATTGTACAGCAGGTATACTTCAATAAATTTTTAAACGTCAATTAAAACCACTATGAGCTATTATCTCATACCTGTTAGAATGACTACCATCAAAAGGATAAGAAGTAGCAAGTGTCTGTGAGAGTGTAAAGAGAAGGAAAAGTTTTTTCTCTGTTTGGGTTAATGAACAATGGGTCAGCCACTATAAAAAATATTATGAAGTTTCCTCAAAAAGATTAAAAGTAGAATTACCATATAATCCACCAATTCCATCTCTGGATATTTGTCCAAAGAAAATTAAAAATACATCTCTATGTTCATTGCAGCATTATTTATAATAGCCATGATATGGAAACAAATTGAGATCATCTATTTGAGTTCTGTTTCTTAAGACATATAGGGTGAAAAAATTGAAATACTATATTTAAATACCTATAACTGAGGAATGATTGTGTAGCAGAAAAAAATGACAGAAATACAAATTTTCGACTCTTTGCAACCCCATGGACTGCAGCCTGCCAGGCTTCCCTGTCCTTCACCAACTCATAGAGTTTGCTCAAACTCATGTCCATTGAGTCAGTGATGCCATCCAACCATCTCATCCTCTGTTGTTCCCTTCTCCTCCTGCCTTCAATCTTTCCCAGCATCAGGGTCTTTTCCAATGAGTCAGTTCTTCGAAACACATGGCCAAAGTATTGGAGTTTCCGCTTCAGCATCAGTTCTTCCAATGAATATTCAGGACTGATTTCTTTTAGGATTGACTGGTTTGATCTCCTTGCAGTCCAAGGGACTCTTCAAGAGTCTTCTCTAATACTGCAGAATAATTAATAACACATCAGAATAATTAAAATATAAAAATGGGCAAAATACATGAAAGGACATTTCACAAAATAGGGTCATAAAAGGCATGTATATGATAAAAGACACAATCTAATGTTTTGGGGAAATGCAAAATAAAAACCACAATAATATTCTCCTTCTTGGATTAATATCTTTCAGTCTGATAATGACCTCAGTGGTCAAGGATGCAGATCTAAGTAAATTGTCCTACAGTGCTGATGAACATATACAGTGGCATTACTATTTGGAAAACTACTGGATATTAACAAAGCATATGCATAGGGTATGTCTTAACATATATGTATATCAGAAGAAATGTACAGAGATAGTTGTTCAAATATTGTTGCTAATAGTCACATAACGGAAATACTGTAAACGATCAACAAGAGTGAGATAGA
Source organism: Capra hircus (assembly GCF_001704415.2). Taxonomy (NCBI): domain Eukaryota; kingdom Metazoa; phylum Chordata; class Mammalia; order Artiodactyla; family Bovidae; genus Capra; species Capra hircus. The sequence goes on along the minus strand of NC_030821.1, from coordinate 32,375,864 downwards.
TGTACAACATTTTGCTGGTGGTTTAGTCACTTAGTCGTGTCCAACTCTTGTGACCCCACAGACTGTAGCTTGCCGGGTTCCTCTGTCCATGGGATTCTCCAGGCAAGAATACTGGACTGGGTTGCCATTTCCTTCTCCAGGGCATCTTCCTGACCCAGAAATTGAACCAAGGTCTCCTGCGTTGCAGGCAGATTCTTTACCAACTGAGCTACGAGGGAAGCCCCATACCACATGTTATATTAATGTAGTTAACTACTGTGCAATAGTAGAAAAGAAGGGACTGCCATGTGCATGTTTCAATGTGAATAAATCTCTAATTATGTTGTTGCAAAGAAAGTATAAGTCACAAAAATGCAGTCATCCATTTTACATAAAATTTTTAAACAGGCAATTTTAACAACACATTATTTAGAGATATAGACATTATTAATTTAAATCTATCATGAAAAATAAGAACTATTTAAAAGTCAGGATGGAGAGGATTGTATTTTGGGAGGGTCATAAAGTAGGCAAAATTTCCAGATATGAACAGTATATTTGTTTAGTCAGGTATTGGTTAAATAGGTGTTTACTTTATTATACCTTCCATTTTTCAATATTTCTGTTATATTTACTACTTGGAATATATGCTATATTTCAAAATGTATTTCTAAATGTGTACTTCTTTAAATCCAGTAATCTTCCTTTTAGGAATTCTTCTAGTAATGTCAGTCATATGGGAAAGTACATATGTGTTTAATGATGCCTCCTGCTACACTATTTGCCATAATACATTTTTAAGGCAACATTATTATCATATGTGGATATCTAGTTAAATATGTGCACACACATACATAATACACAAACTGTAAGATGCCTGAACTTAAAATATAAATTAAATATATGAAGGGGACGACCAAGGATGAGATGGCTGGATGGCATCACGGACTTGATGGACGCGACTCTGAGTGAACTCCGGGGTGATGCCATCCAGCCATCTCATCCTCAGTTGTCCCCTTCTCCTCCTGCCCCCAATCCCTCCCAGCATCAAAGTTTTTTCCAATGAGTCAACTCTTTGCATGAGGTAACCAAGTACTGGAGTTTCAGCTTTAGCATCAGTCTTTCCAAAGAAACCCCAGGGCTGATCTTCAGAATGGACTGGTTGGATCTCCTTGCAGTACAAGGGACTCTCAAGAGTCTTCTCCAACACCACAGTTCAAAAGCATCAATTCTTTGGCGCTCAGCCTTCTTCACAGTTCAACTCTCACATTCATACATGACCACTGGAAAAACCATAGCCTTGACTAGATGGACCTTTGTTGGCAAAGTAATGTCTCTGCTTTTCAACATGCTATCTAGGTGGGTCATAACTTTTCTTCCAAGGAGTAAGCGTCTCTTAAATTCATGGCTGCAGTCACCATCTGCAGTGATTTTGGAGCCCCCCAAAATAAAGTCTGACATTGTTTCCACTGTTTCCCCATCTATTTCCCATGAAGTGATGGGAGCAGATGCCATGATCTTCATTTTCTGAATGTTGAGCTTTAAGCCAACTTTTTGACTCTCCTCTTTCACTTTCATCAAGAGGCTTTTTAGTTCCTCTTCACTTTCTGCCATAAGGGTGGTGTCATCTGCATATCTGAGGTTATTGATATTTCTCCCAACAATCTTGATTCCAGGTTGTGCTTCTTCCAGCCCAGCGTTCCTCATGATGTACTCTGCATATAAGTTAAATAAGCAGGGTGACAATGTACAGCCTTGACATACTCCTTTTCCTATTTGGAAGCAGTCTGTTGTTCCATGTCCAGTTCTCACTGTTGCCTCCTGACCTGCATATAGGTTTCTCAAGAGGCAGGTCAGGTGGTCTGGTATTCCCATCTTTTTGAGAATGTTCCACAGTTTGTTGTGATCCGCAAGTCAAGAGTAATCATGAATAAATAATAATATATCCCATATATAATATATAATAAATAATAACATATCCCATATATAATATATAATGATATATAATATGGCATATAATATATATGGGATATATTATTATTTATTCATGATTACTCTCTTCCTATGTTTAATACAATTCCCTTAAGGAAACCAGTTCCTCACATCAACTGTGTGGCCTTATCAAAGACTAGCTTTGGCCAATGCAATATTAATATAAGCAAATGTGATATATTCCATGTCTAAGCAGGCAACTGAAATTGTGCTTTCACAGTTTGGCTCCACTTCTTTTATTCACTTTCGTAAGAGAATATGATGCTCTAAATAAGATCAACTCCTTTTTTCTGTGTTCTGGAAGGAGAAGAAGATGAGTTGACCTCAGGCAAGACATATCAACTCACTGGACTTTCAGTCAGCCAGCAGCTTTCAAGGAACAAGAGCAAGAAAGAAATATATCTTGCTGTAAGTCTTTGAGATAATAGGTTACCTGTTACTGTAGCAAATAATGACTGAAACAACATACTAAACAGTTTATAAAGATAAAGATGATATATAAGTTCTCTGTTGTTCAGTGACTAAATCATGTCCAACTCTTTGAGACACTATGATCTGTAACACAACAGGCTCCTCTGTCCTCCACTGTCTCCCAGAGTTTGTTCAAATTCATGTCTATTGAGCCAACCATCCAGCTATCTCATCTTCTGTCATCCCCTTCTCCTGCCTTCAATCTTTCCCAGCATCAGAGTATTTTCTAGAGTTGGTTCTTTGCATCAAGTAGTCAAAATATTGGAACTTCAGTTTCAGCATCAGTCCTTCCAATGAATGTTCAGGGTTGACTTCTTTTGGGATTGGCTGATTTAATCTCCTTGGAGTCCAAAGGACTTTCAAGAAACTTTTTCCACCACCAAAATAAGAAAGCATTAATTCTTCAGTGCTCAGTCTTCTTTATGGTTCAATTTTTACAACCATACATGAATACTGGAAAAAAACATAGTTTTGACTATACAAGCTTTTCTTGGCAAACTGATGTCTCTGCTTCTTAATAGATTGTCTAGGTTTGCCATAGCTTTCCTTCCAAGGAACAAGCATATTTTAATTTCATGGCTGCAGTCACTGTCCATAGTGATTTTGGAGTCCAAGAAAATAACATCTTTCATCGCATATAATTTTTCCCCTTCTATTTTCCATGAAATGATGGGACCAGATGACATGATCTTAGTTTTTTGCATGTTGAGTTTGAAGCAGGCTTTGTCACTCTTCTCTTTCACCCTCATCAAGAGGCTCTTTTGTTCCTCTTCACTTTCTGCCATTAGAGTGGTATCTACATAAATGAGGTCATTGATATTTCTCCTGGAAATCTTGGTTCTAGCTTGTGGTTCATCCATCCTGGCATTTCACATAAAGTACTCTGCATTGAAGTTAAACAAATAGCGTGACAATACACAGCCTTGTCATATCCCTTTTCCAATTTTAAATCAGTCAGTTGTTCCTTGTCAGGTTCTAACTGTTGCTTCTGGACCTTCATACAGGTATCTCAAGGGACAGTTAAGGTCGTCTGGTACTCATATCTCTTTAAGAATTTTCCAGAGTTTGTTGTGATCCACACAGTGTTGGAGAAGACTCTTGAGAATACCTTGGACAGCAAGGAGATCTAACCATCAATCATAAAGAAATAAGTCCTGAGCATTGGAAGGACTGATGCTGAAACTGAAACTCTAATACTTTGACCACCTGATGTGAAGAACCGGACTCATTGGAAAAGACCCTGATGCTGGGAAATATTGAAGACAGGAGAAGAAGGGCATGACAGAGGATGAGATGGTTGGATGTCATCACTGACTCGATGGACTTGAGTTTGAGCAAGATCCAGGAGTTGGTAATGGACAGGGAAGCTTGGTGTGCCATGGTCCATGAGGTTGTAGAGAGTTGGACATGACTGAGCCAATGACCTGAACACAGTCAAAGACCTTAGCATAGTCAATGAAGCAAAAGTAGATGTTTTTCTGGAATTCTCTTGCCTTCACCATGATCCAACAAATGTTGGCACTTTGATCTCTGGTCCCTTTACATTTTCTAAGCCCAGCTTGTACATTTGAAAGTTCTTGGTTCACATATTGCTGAAGCCTAGCTGGACAGATTTTAAGAACAACCTTGTTTTCATGTGGAATGGCTGCAATTGTGCAATAGTCTGAACAATCTTTGGCATTGCCCTTCCTTGAGATTGGAATGAAGACTGACATTTTCCAGTCCTATGCCACTGCTGAATTATCCAAATCTGCTGGCATATTGAGTGCAGCACTTTCACAGCATCATATTCTAGGATTTAAAATAGGTCAGTTGGAATTCTATTACCTCTGCTAGCTTTGTTCATAGAAATGCTTCTGAAGGCCCACTTGACCTCACAGCCTAGAATGTCCTGTTCTAGGTCAGTGACCTCACCATTGTGGTTATCCAGGTCATTAAGATCTTTCTCGTTATCAGTTCAGTTCAGTCACTCAGTTGTGTCTGACTCTTTGTGACCCCTTGGACTGCAGCACACCAGGCCTCCCTGTCCATCACCAACTCCCAGAGCTTGCTCAACTCATGTCCGTCTAGTCAGTGATGACATTCAACCATCTCATCCTCTGTCATCCCCTTCATCTCCTGTTTTCAATCTTTCCCAGCATCAGGATTTTTTTCAAATGAGTCAATTCTTTGCCATCAGATGGCCAAAGTATTGGAGTTTCAGCTTCAGCATCAGTGCTTCCAATGAATATTCAGGACTGATTTCCTTTAGGATTGACTGGTTTGATCTCCTTGCTGTTCAAAGGACTCCCAAGAGTCTTCTCCATAAGCACAGTTTAAAAGCATCAGTTCTTTAGCACTCAGCTTTCTTTATTGTCCAACTCCCACATCCATACATGACAACCGGAAAAACCTTCGCTTTGACTAGATGGACTTTTGTCGGCAATGTCTCTGCTTTTTAATATGCTGTCTAGGTTTGTCATAACTTTTCTTCCAAGGAGCAAGTGTCTTTTATATCATCACTGAGATCACCATCTGCAGTGATTTTGGAACCCAAAATATAAAGTCTGTCACTGTTTGCATTGTTTCCCTATCTATTTGCCATGAAGTAATGGGACTGGGTACCCCACTTCAATATTCTTGCCTGGAAAATCCCATGGATGGAGGAGCCTGGTGGGCTGCAGTCCATGGGGTCCCTAAGAGTTGGACACGACTGAGCGACTTCACTTTCACTTTTCACTTTCATGCATTGGAGAAGGAAATGGCAACCCACTCCAGTGTTCTTGCTTGGAGAATCCCAGGGACGGAGGAAGCATGGTGGGCTGCCGTCTATGGGGTTGCACGGAGTTGGACACGACTGAAGTGACAGCGGCAGCAATGGGACTGAATGCCATGATCTTTGATTTTTGAATATTGAGTTTTAAGCCAGGTTTTTCACTCTCCTCTTTCACTTTCATCAAGAGGCTCTTTAGTTCCTCTTCAGTTTCTGCCATAAGGATGGTGTCATCTGTGAATCTGAGGTTACTGATATATCTCCTGGCAATCTTGATTCCAGCTTGTGCTTCATCCAGACTGGCATTTCACATGATGTACTCTGCAAATAAGTTAAATAAGCAGGGTGACAATTTACAGCCTTGATGTACTCCTTTCCCAATCTGGAAACAGTCCATTTTTCCATGTCTAGTTCTAACTGTTGCTTCTTGACCTGCATACAGATTTCTCAGGGGGCAGGTAAGGTCGTCTGGTATTCCCATCTCTTGAAGAATTTTCCATAGCTTGTTGTGACCTACACAGTCAAATGCTTTGGCATAATCAACAAAGAAGAAGTAGATTTTTTTCTGAAATTCTCTTGCTTTTTCTATGATCCACTGGATGTTGACAATTTGATCTCTAGTTCCTCTGCCTTTTCTAAATGCAGCTTAACCATCTAGAAGTTCACAGTTCGAGTACTGTTGAAGCCTGGCTTGAAAAATATTGAGCATTATTTTGCTTGCCTGTGAGATGAGTGCAACTCTACAGTAATTTGAACATTCTTTGGCATTGCCCTTCAAATGAAAACTTCTTGCCACCTCTTAATTGCTTCTGCTTTCGTTAGATTCTTACCATTTCAGTCATTCATTGTGCCCATTCTTGTGTGAAAGTTTCCCTTGATATCGCCATTTTTCATAAAGAGATCTCTAGTCTTTCCCATCCTATTCTTTTTCTTTATTTCTTTGCATTGTTCACTTAAGATGGCCTTCTTATCTCTCCTTGCTATTCTCTGGAACTCTGCATACAGGTGGGTATATGTTTCCCTTTCTCTCTTGCCTTTCACTTCTCTTCTTAGCTATTTTTAAAGACTCCTCAGACAATCAGTTTGCTTTCCTTCTTGCATTTCTTTTTCTTTGAGAAGTTTTTTGTCACTCCCTCCTGTACAAGGTTCAGTTCAGTTCAGTTCAGTCGCTCAGTCGTGTTCCACCCTTTACGACCCCATGTATTGCAGCACGCCAGGCCTCCCTGTCCATCACCAACCCCTGGAGTTCACTCAAACTCACATCCATTGAGTCGGTGATGCCATCCAGCCATCTCATCCTCTGTCATCCCCTCCTCCTCCTGCCCCAATCCCTCGCAGCATCAGAGTCTTTTCCAATGGGTCAGCTCTTCGCATGAGGTGGCCAAAGTACTGCAGTTTCAGCTTTAGCATCATTCCTTCCGAAGATCACCAGGACTGATCTCCTTTAGAATGGACTGGTTGGAAGGTTACAAACCTCAATCCATAGTTCTTTAGGAACTCGATCTACCAGATCTAATCCCTTGAATCTATTTGTCAGCTCCACTATATAATTATAAGGGATTTGATTTATGTCATCTGAATGGCATTGTGGTTTTCCCTACTTACTTCAATTTAAGCCTGAATTTTGCAAAAAGGAGTGCATGATCTAAGCCACACTCAGGTCCAGTTCTTGTTTTTGCTGAGTGTACAGAGTTTCTGCATCATTGGCTCCAAAGAACACAGTCAATCTGGTTAAGGTATAGACCATCCTATGACATTCAAGTATAGATCTCTTGGGTTGTTGGAAAAAGGGTTTTTGTTGTGACCAGAGTGTTCTCTTGACAAAACTCTTTGCAACCTCATGAACTGTATCCTGCCAAGATCCTCTGTCCATTGGATTCTCCAGTCAAGACTCCTGGAGTGGGCTGCTATTTCCTTCTCCAGGGGATCTTCCTAACCCAGGGATCAAACCCGGGTCTCCTACATTGCAGGCAGATTCTTCACTGTCTGAGCCACCAGGGAAACCCCTCCAAGGCCAAACTTGTCTGTTATTCAAGGTATCTCTTGACTTCCTACTTTTGCCTTCCAATCCCCTATGATGAAAAGGACATCATCTTTTTGGTATTAGTTCCAGACAATGTTGTAGGTCTTCATAGAACCATTCAAATTCAGCTTCTTCAGCATCAGTGGATGCAGTTGGATTGCTGATAAGTTGAATCATTTGCTTTGGAAATGAATAGAGATCATTCTGTTGTTTTTGAGGTTGCATCCAGTACTCTTGTCTGGAAAATCCCATGGATGGAGGAGCCTGGTAGGCTGCAGTCCATGAGGTCACGAAGAGTCAGACATGACTGAGCGACTTCCCTGTCACTTTTCTCTTTCATGCATTGGAGAAGGAAATGGCAACCCACTCCAGTGTTCTTGCCTGGAGAATCCCAGGGACGGCAGAGCCTGGTGGGCTGCCATCTATGTGGTCACACAGAGTCGGACATGACTGAAGCGACTTAGCAGCAGTAGCAGCAGCAGCCAAGTACTGCATTTCAGCCTCTTTTGTTAACTCCGAGGGCTTCTCT